>NC_134838.1:21626440-21936440 GCF_965363235.1 Mytilus galloprovincialis
TAGGAAAGATGTGATGTGAGTGCCAATGAGACAACTCTCCATCCAAATAACAATTTATATAAAAGTAAACCGTTATAGGTCAATGTACGGCCTTCAACACGGAGCCTTGGCTCGCACCGAACAAAAAGCTATCAAGGGCCCCAAAATTACTAGTGTAAAACCATTTAAACGGGAAAACTAACGGTCTAATCTATATAAAAAACGAGAAACGAGAAACACATATAAATTACATATTAACAAACGACAACTACTGTACATCAGATTCCTGAATTAGGACAGGTGCAAACATTTGCAGCGGGATTACACGATTTAATGGTACCAAACCTTCTCACTCTTTCTAAAACAATATCAGAACATCACAACATAGAAAACCACACGATAAAATATCAATTGGAAGGCTTAACTAAAAAAAAGCACGTAAATTAACACACTATGAACGAATAAATTTGACCTGGGATACCTGAATGCAAATGCACAGTTAATAAAATATTAGGGACAAACATTCAAGGCCAAAAAGCAAACAAAAAAGTCCAAACAAAACCATGGCAAAACACCACCGCGAAATATTTAACCCTTCGAAATTAATTACCTTTGAAAAGAAAACGGTTTTTATAATATCTACAGGTAAATGAAAAATAACGGTGTCGTTTTAGGTATACTACTTATGTGTATAAAATTCTTCCAATAATTAGGAATACCAAGAAAGTTATGTCATATACACAATTTAACACTAGATACAAATTGGGGTGAATATCAACAAACTACAATTAGAGCTAGCTAAAACTTCCCTGTGCAGATTTAAGGAGAATTATATTGACGTTCATACAAATGTAGTACACAGAAGTGAAAATAAGTAGATATTCCAAATAATCAAAGCTCAAGATCCATATTAATATACAATAACAAAAAAAAAACATTATTAAAAGTATCAACCGGTCGACGTAACAAGAAAATACAATTTGAGAGTACTCACAGTTACTAACAGCTAGTTAAAAGCCAAAAACAATAATAAAAAAATCATTAATCAGAGAATAAAATCAACTAAAACACATCCCAGGGATTTAGTATTTTAACGTCATGAACAGTCACAGAAGACATGACTTTTGCAATGCCAAAACTAAATGTATCGACAGGTAGTAGGATAGTGAGGAGCGACTTCTTTAGAGGTAAAAATTAACGTGTTTGTGTCTCTTTACATCCCGCTTAAAAGAAGATACAATTTAGTTATGTTTTAATTGCTAATGACAAAATCGATATTAGTGCCAATGTAAACTATATTTAGAGATCTAATTACAATATTGGTACGATAACCCTTATTTTTAAGTTTGTTTAAAGGTTCGATGAGTTTACATGGATCACATAGTGATTTCCTCGCTTTTAGTACAATATTATCGTAAAATTTAGGATGTGAATTCAGAAATACCATTTTTAGTAAGTTTTCTACAGGTACAGCCAAATTTACTAATCAAATCTTTGTATCTATGAAAGAATTTAGTATTAGTTTCAAGTAATTTATGGTATCGAAATCCCTGACACAATAATTTCCCAGTGATGCATTGATTACTTTCGTTAAAATCTATGACATCAGAACACACACGGGCATACCGAACGAGTTGGGATATATAAACACCGTATGATGGAACTGAAGGCACATCGCCGTCTAAAAAAGGAAAATTAACAATAGGAAATGAAAAATCGTCTCTTTTGTCGTTAATTTTAGTATGTAGTTTCCCGTTAGAAATTGAAATGTCTAAATCTGGGAAGTATATTTAGAGATCTCTGGATTATTCAACGACAAAATATCATCCAGATAACGGTAGGTCTTTTTGAATGTATCAACCAAATATAACAATGATGGGTCTTTACTGAGTGTAGTCATAAACTGAGATTCATAGCAATCTAGAAATAAATCTGCTTTTAAAGGGGCACAGTTAGTGCCCATAGGAATACCTACTACCTGACGATACACTTTATCGCCGAAACGTACATAAATGTTATCTAGCAGAAAATTTAAAGCTTCAATCATATCCTCACATTTCCAGTAAGTATATCTAGCATAGTTTTCTTTTTCGTTACAGAAAAAGGCTTTAAACGAGTTACAGCAAATAAAATTACAATGAGATTTTTCGATAGGCCATTTTATCAAATACAAAAAGTTTTTCTTTATAAGATTGTGTGGAAGTGTAGTGTACAGAGTAGAAAAATCATAACTGTCAACAGAATTATAAGGACCATCAAAAGCATGTATTTTATCTAAAACCTCTAAAGAATTTTTAACACTCCAAAAATAATTAATACCATTATTTTCATAAGCTTTATTACAAAAGTTAATAACCAGTTTTTTTGATAGTAGTAAGGGAGGTAGTTAGAAGCACTGATAGATTAGTATTAGAACACTTACTTCATGCGGAGATGAAATGGAATTCAAATGTTTTTTTGTGTAATTTCGGTAACCAGTACATGGTAGGGGCTTTCAAATGTTCGGAAGAAGCTTTAAGCTGGGTAGTGGTAGTGGTTTGCTTGTTAACGATTTGACTCTCTGTGGTGCGCACGGACCTGAATGTAGAGGAATTGATAATTTCGTTTTGAAGAACGTCCGTGTAGTATATGCGTCACACCACCACTACATTATTGTCTGCCGGTACGAACACAAACCGCTCTGCGAGTACCTTTTATTCTTTATTCTAGAAATGGGAATATCATGATTCCTTTTATTAATTTCAGAACTGTTTTCTAAATAAGATACTCGAATATTAACAGTATTCATAATTTTATTCAAATAACTGTCTAAAGATTTTTTATCAGATTTTTCACGTTTGCTCCAATTTTTACAGTAGGCAGACAGAGCGTCTTTAATGACCTGACGACCTTGTTTTCAATCTATCATAGATGGAGGACGGTATTTCGGTCCTTTCTTTAGAAAAGTTATGACCTCACGGTCTTCGACGATGTTGAGGTCTCCTGTAATATCATGACCATAGGGAACATATCTAAAACTAGATGTTTCGCAGTCTCAAGTGGAAGGAACATTATTTTCTATATTGACGTCTGCTGTAATTGACGTATAATTAAAAATCAATTTTCTGCTCGTTTTTTTTTATAAGAATACGAAATTATGGGTTGTTCTATATTATCAAAATATGGACTCGTATTAAGCTATAAACGGAAGAGTCATTGAATATGCCAGACAAGTTAATAAAATACCTCTATTTATATATCTTAATTTAGGAAATGTCGTTTATGATTTTCAGGTTTATCAATACTAGGAAATAGTATTATTAACTGTTTACAAAGCTTTAGATGTTTTCCGAGAAACTGAGGATTTTCTACCAAAGGAATAGATTTCTTTAGCTGTATTTGGCAAAAACTTTAAGCAATATTAGGTCGTCAATTCTATTAAACTCGAATTCGTACTTTGTTTAGCATTTTTAAATTCGAGCGACACTAATAAGTATTTTGTAAACGAAATGCCATTTTGGCATACAATATTTTTTTTGTCCTGGTAACTATGACAAATTTAATGCTACTGCTTTTGAATTTTCTTCCACGAAGACATCATCAGCCCAGTGGTCAACAATTCTGTGTTATGATAGCTGTATTTGGGTCAACATCCCTAATGCGCCTTAAAATGAGGAACTCAAAAGTTATGTGTAAACAAAAAATTTCTATGTAGTGATATTGGACATGTTTCTATCTATAATAAGTGAACGACTTTAACCATTTGTGTTGTTTTTGAAAGTAGAGGATTATAGGATAAATGTGTAAAATTTTCGGGGTTTGCTAATTTACGGGAAAATTAATCACACATTTTGCTTCGAAAATTTAACCACATATGTGAAAATGTCTCAGCTTCGAGACAAGCCATCATATATACCCAAGTTTACGATATGGACTGAGCTACAGGGAAAAAAAAGTTACCATTACCGCCAATAGCAAATCAATTAAGGGTATTGAACCATTTGGCAATACCGTTTTGATATATATGGTCATCAGTTCTCTTCACTTTTCTGGCCTTTTTAAATTTGGCTGATTCAAGCGTCACTGGTTAGTCTTTTGTAGACGAAACAAGCGTCTGACGATCAAAAATACTATCCTGGTATCTATGATTTGATTATTTAACATTTGAAACTTAAAGTCAAAAGTTTTATAAACTAAAAGCATAAATGACACATCCTGTTTCAATCCTTTTGGAATACTTGCGATTCCCTCAGTTTTTGTTTTCATAATAGAATATCTGTGATTTGAACATTGGTAAACTACTGAAGTCTACTAAATTACAAAGTTTCAAATAAAGGCAACAGTAATATACCGCTGTTCGAAATTCATAAATCGATTGAGAAAAACACAAATCCACATATGTGAAAATGTCTCAGGTTCGAGACAAGCCATCATATATACCCAAGTTTACGATATGGACTGAACTACAGGGAAAAATACCGTTATGACCTCACGGTCTTCGACGATGTTGAGGTCTCCTGTAATATCATGACCATAGGGAACATATCTAAAACTTGAATCAACCGTGAGGGAAACACATCAAATATAAGAGGAGAACTACGACACAACAGGAACACAACATTAAAATGTAACACACACAGAAACGAACTATAATATAACAATGACCATATTACTGACTTGGTACAGGACATGTTAATAAAAAAATGGTGGGTTGAACCTGGTTTTGTGGCATGCCAAACCTCCCGTTTTTATTGTAATGTTAGATATAACATTAGAATGACAACATTACATGACAGGACTACAATACAAATAAATTGGAAAACATATAGCACAGAGAAACACACGAATAATAACAAATGGTACCAGGTTTTCAATTTAATACGCCATACGCGTATGAGTGTCCGTTCGTGTCATTGGCGGTATGAACATACCGTATGAAATTTTCAACGCGTTGGTTTTTACTTTCAACGCGTTGATTTTTATTATCAACGCGTTGATTTTTACTTTCAACGCGTTGATTTTTAATATCAACGCGTTGGTTTTTACTTTCAACGCATTGGTTTCACTTTCAACGCGTTGGTTTTCACTTTCAACTCGTTGGTTCGTAATTCATACGGTATGAAAAACCAACGCGTTGATTTTCAATTCCATACCGTAAGTCTTTAACTTCTGTCTACCAATCAACATCTTTGTAACAAAGGACAATCTAATCAACCGTTCGGGCGGACTCCAGATTGTTGTTAAGTTTGTTGGGAAAATATATATTCTCCGTTGTTGAAGATACTTACTGACTTGCTACATGGTTACACGTAGGGGAGACCGGATTTTTAGATCGATTCAAGGAAATGGTGAATTATTGCAGTTGAATTATCACTTCAGACATAATGGACGATGATACACCAGAAAATGTTCGAGAAATGTACACACGTTTGATATCTGTTTAGGGTTAATAAAAACCACATGATACTTCTTGATAGTATGAGTTCTCGTCAGAGCTTACATTCAAACAGAACCCACTACAAAGAAAATTATTTAGTTGGAAAAATCCTTCAAAAGTTATAGTTCTGAAAATTTAACAATGTGTGTATTTTCATCATAGACTAAGGAGAAAACATTCGGCTGGTTTAAATGTGTATGTTTGATCGGAAAACAGAAAGTTAATTATAATATTATTATCAAAAGTATTTAATTTAATCTATTCATTAGAAATCAAAGAAATATTTACAAAATATATTTACAAAATATATTTACAAAATATATACAGTATCTATGTTTCTGTAGAAACTTAATATTAAATTGAAGCCAGAATATTTTCAGAGTTGCAATGAAGAAATAAGTATTTATATGACAAGGAACTCTGCTTAAGTACTTATAAATATTCATTTGTAAATGAAACATGCATACTAATTAAATCTAAATAAATCCTTGCATCATACAAAAAAAAATGTTGATAAGCAATATCAATAATAATTATATATCTACGTTAATTATAATTTCCTTTCGTTTTAGTAAGGTTTTATAAATAATTGCTATTTTTGTTTTGTATTGTAATATAACCATAAAACGGATGGTAAGATAAATTAATTAAATTTTAAAATTTGAAACGGTCGTGTATAAAAATACTTGTGTGTTTTCAATTCACAGAGATTTTTAGGTTCATTCTCATTTATCCAACTTTTTAAAATTGTAGGTAGTACCAAGGATTTGTATAGTAAGTAAGAACTATACAAATCCTTGGAAGTACAGGTAAAAAAAAATTGGATAGATGAGATCAAAGGTAATCAAGAACAAAGGCTTTTTAAATTAGAGTTTGGGTTGAATGACAGGTGAAAAATAAGACTGAAAATTATACCCAGATTAAATTTTCTGTAGTATTTATTTAGCATAGCATGTTAAAATGAGCCACTGACATTTAGTTATTGTAATGTAAATTATTAGAAAGTATTTTTAAGTTTTTAATCGTTGATTAAAATGTAGTTTGATAGAAAAATATCAGTTTCACTTTTATGAAGTTCTGAGCTTTGTTAAGCTTCGTCTCTGTGCAAAATTCCCTATAACGGAAAGATATTTTCTCTTCCAAAAACTGATTTAAATGTAACATTAAAGTTCTAAGTTTACCATCTGAATACTTTACCAATTCAGTGTTCCACAAGTCTGTAAAATATGATTTTTTTTCCATATTATATAGCTTTGAAGGTATTGATTTTGGTAATGGTAAATACATATGATTGATGTCGGGGATAATTTCAAGAATTGACTTCATAAAGCCATACCAAGTTTTTTTTTCAAAAGTGACGATTTTCTAATTTTTTTTTTAAATAGTTCACAGTGGTATATTACCATAGCTTTGTTTAAACTTTTAGTTTAGACTTTTTATACAGTTCATTCTGAGCATATGCAAATGACCCTGATGCAATAAAGTACAAACCAAGATATTCATAATTATTAACATTATCAATCAACATATTTTCATAAGTAAATTTTTTACAAATGTGTCTGCCTGCTTTGTTGAATATCAGAACCTTTGTTTTGGTGGGACTTACACCTAAACACCAAGTTTTGCAATAATATAAAAACATACAGGAACAAATTTACTGTCAAATTTTAGAAAGACACCTTATTATTACTAAACAAACAACACAATAATTAACAAAAATAAAAAGTTGGCTAAATGAGAATACTTTATTTTAAAAAGTTGGATAAATGGCAAGACACCGATTTTAAATGCTTGCTGCTCACAAAAAACGTAATAATAGTATATAAACTCATCATAGATACCCAGGACTAAATTTTGTATATACACCAGACGCGCGTTTCGTCTACAAAAGACTAATCAGTGACGCTCGAATCCAAAAAAGTTAAAAAGGCCAAATAAAGTACGAAATTGAAGAGCATTGAGGACCAAAATTCCTAAAAGTTTTGCCAAATCCAGCTAAGGTAATCTATGCCTGAGGTAAAAAAGCCTTAGTATTTCAAAAATTCTAAATTTTGTGAACAGTTTATTTATAAATATAACCATATCAATGATAATTCATGTCAGCACAAAAAAGTGCTGACTACTGGGCTGGTGATACCCTCGGGAAATAAATCTCCACCAGCAGTGGCATCGACCCAGAGGTTGTAAATAAACTCATCATAGATACGCAGGACTAAATTTTGTATATACGCCAGACGCGCGTTTCGTCTACAAAAGACTCATCCGTGACGCTCGAATCCAAAAAAGTTTAAAAGGCCAAATAAAGTACGAAGTTGAAGAGCATTGAGGACCAAAATCTTAAAAGTTTTGGCAAATAATAGTCCAAGTAATTATTTATAATAATCATAACAAAATGTAACTAAGTACTAAACCGAATAATGTCAGTCTTAATATTCCGCTGATCTCCGTATGATCTCCGATTGCTATTATATTGTAGTGTTTAAGTATAGAGTTATAAGTTTTAGGTTGACTGGACCCAAAGACCCAGGTGGGTAAATATACGGATTTTTTTTAATGAGGTCCAAAATTGGGGTAGGGTGACCATAAAATCCCCTTCTTTAACTCATAAAAGATTCCATAAGGCATAGCTTTTAACCACACTAGGTACAAATGATAGGCAATTGGTTAAGATGGCCTGGACCCACAGACCCAGGTGGGAAATGTTAAGGATTCGGTCCAAAGTTCTGGTACACAGCTTCTTTAGTATAGGTACTATTTCTATTTAGTATTGGAAATTGACTTTTGATATTCAGTACAATTTTGTAACTTAAGAATTATTATAGTATTTAGTACCTGTATTTAACATTTCTTGATTTGTACTTGAAATTTAAGTACTTCAGATCTCCCTTTCGATTTTTATTAATTTTAGATTTTATTTGTGTTTTTGCTGCTATACAAAATCAAAATTGCTGAATACATTTTATCGGAATTATTCGGAAATATTTTCAATTTTCTGCTTCTTCAAATAAATCTCCCCCAGAGATGGAGCACACTCAGCTAGCTGTGTCAAATTAACGTATAAGTTTACAAAATGATGAATGTATTCAAAAAGAAGTTATTCCAAAGTGAAAATGGTGGAAGGAAAACCCGAATGGAACGTTGCATATGCACAAAATTAAATTACAGGAACGTAAATATCTATATTCACGAAGCACTCAAAGCATGTTGGCCAGTGTGTAGATTTTATCTTAAAAGCACTGTCTAACTAGATAAAATCTATGAATGGTTGGTGCTGATTTAAATTAGTGTCTCCACAGTTTAACATAGAACCCTATTCATGTAGGAGGAAACAAAAAACCTCTATATGTCAGAAAACACTACCAAATCTATGAACGGTTGCATGACAATGATTTAAATAAGTGTCTCCTCCATGACAGTCTTGAACATGAAAAAAAAGACACTGCCATTTTAGTGTTTGATCCAGTTTTGCTGTCATTGTGCACCACATATAGAGTTCAACATAGAACCCTGTTGGAGAAAAACAGAGACCTCTTTATCGTCTCTGGGCTTCTAAAATGTTGTAAATTACAAATTTTTCAAGAAAAAAATATCTCACAAATAGGCTTTGAAAATTTTGGCCAAATGCATGCTTCCAAAATGTCGTATGTGAACTTGAACATTTTTGTAAATAGCAGTGAAATAAAAGCTTTGACATTTCTGGATTATCCAAGAACTTAAATTATTTTCACAGAAATAAAGAAATGTACAATTTTTTTTTTCTCAAAGCCATTCTACAACGATTTTCAAGTTTTCATACAACATTTTGGAAGCAAACTTTACAAACAACTGACATTGGCAATTTTTTAATATGTCTTATTTCACACATTTTGATTGGTCTAACTGCATGCTATTTTGTAATACCAAAGATTTCCTCCCGCCCAGACCATTGGTGTCAAAAAGTATTTTTAGCCAAAAAAGTCATATACGACATTTTAGAAGCCCAGCGACGTTATGTCATAAAAACTATCAAACCTCGAAACATACTATCCACACCAGGGATGGGGTAATCGTAATCTGTAATCGTAATCGATTGTAATTGATTACATTTTTTCAAGTAATCGACAGTAATCTGTAATCAAAGACATGTTCGATTACATGTAATCGTAATTTAATCGATTACAGCAAAAATTTGGATGTAATCATCGATTACTTTTCAATTACATTTCGATTACTTTAGTAAAATAGTTTGATGAAAAATAACCTATTTCAGAGGAAAATATGTATGTTATCACTTTGTAGTAAAGATAAAATATAATGCATCAACAATACTTAATTAAGTAATTGAAAGAGTTAAGCAACTGCCTTATTTCTATCTATTGTCTCTAGCTGCATTATGAGCAACCAGATCCCCTACCTAAATTTACTTTATATCTAGCTTTTGAAACAAATGAATGTATGTTCTTGTCAATAATTCAAGAGCTTTAATATTAAAATCAGAAAATACATTTGAAATAATAAAATAGATCTTTATCATTTGTTAATTAAGAAATGTGTCTGTCTTTCGTGAAGTTCTGTACTACATTTTTAAAAGTAGTAAGCTTATTTGTATTAAATTTCCTGAAAACATCATTTTCAATCAGAGTTGAAATTAAAGCTTAGAATACATAAACAGTTGATTTCTTAAATGTTATAATATACATGTATATAAATAAAATTAAAAAAGAACACAAAATCCTTTTAACAATGCTCCAATGGCAATGCATTGCAATTCTTTTTAGAAATAGACACATGTATCCATTTGACACTATAAATATATTTTGTATATAATTTGATTGGAGAAGTTAACAAATCTTAACAACATTTTTGCCTTTACTAATGAGCTGATCAAAGTCTTCTAATCAGTAAGAAACATACTTTCATTGACTTTGTTTTTATTTCAATTATCTTATGTCTAATTAAGAAGGAAATTTACAATATTTATCCCCAGGTTATAAATTGTACTCCAGTAGCAGTTAAATAATCTGTAATTAGGGTGGTTATCCAAACAAATAGTTTAAATCATGCATGTCATTATAAAAATAAATTTTGATCTTAAAAATCAGATGAACTAATTAATTATTGTACTTTTTATGCCCCACCTACGATAGTAGAGGGGCATTATGTTTTCTGGTCTGTGCGTCCGTCCGTCCGTCCGTTCGTTCGTCCGTCCGTCCGTCCGTCCGTCTGTCCCGCTTCAGGTTAAAGTTTTTGGTCAAGGTAGTTTTTGATGAAGTTTAAGTCCAATCGACTTCAAACTTAGTACACATGTCCCCTATGATATGATCTTTCTAATTTTAATGCCAAATTAGAGTTTTTACCCCAATTTCACGGTCACTGAACATGGAAAATGATAGTGCGAGTGGGGCATTCGTGTACTGAGGACACATTCTTGTTTTATATTTCCTTAAACATTATAAATTAACTATGCTAAAATATTTTTTTTAAAGAGTAAAAACAAAAAAGCTCAAGTAAGTCAGTAAGAAAGCAAAATTTTTGAAAAACAATTAGTTATGAATAAGTGATTGTTGCAATGCGATGACATCTTTCATTAATGTTGAAAGTCAAAATTTCAAAATTTTTTAAATATTTCTAATCTTCATTAAGAGATTTGATCTAAAAAACAGCTATTTACTTATAATTTAGAAACAATGATTTAAATGATGAATTTGGTAAAGTTCTTAATTTCCACTATACAAATGTTGAGCAATATAATTGTGTGTTACTCATGTTATTTTTTTGTTGAAATGTTGAAGCATGTAATTGACAGTAATCGAAAAGTAATGTAATTACTTTGGATAAAATAATCGATTGTAATCGATTACATAATAAAATTTGAGTAATCGATTATTAATCGATTGCACAAAAATCCTTCATGTAATCGATTATTAATCGATTACATTTGTTTGTAATCGTGCCCATCCCTGATCCACACTGATTTGTGTCCACACTTGTTTTTTTTTTTTAAAAAAGAGGTTTGTCATCTTAAACTTGTAAGAACACAAAGCACACAACTTCAAAAACCTTGGAGAGCAGGTGTAAGGATCTTAATTATGATCAATACCAAGCCATTGTTGAAATAACCATGAACATATCTCAAATTTCAATAAAAGCAGCTATTTTACAGGTTCACGTATTGCATTTCTTAAAAACAAATAATGATTAATTAATTAAATTCTTCACATTTGAATTTGAACATTAGCGCAAAAACTAACTCTTATCTAAAAAAAAAACGCACTTTAAAATGGAACATCCAGTAGTGGTGACATAACATGTTGTCTTTCGGGAGAGAGGAGTGAAAAAAATATTCCTTTAACAATGATTCCTTCAACAAGAATATTTCACCCCACATTGATAAGTATATAGTTTCTTTAAGTAAAACAATCAATGTCAGTTTCTAATTCTTATACACCAAAAATAATCTAAAACAATGCATCTTAATTAAACAATTATCTAATATTTAATGCCACACAAGCATTTGGGTTTTCGATCGCATTTCGTTTTCTTAAGAAAACAACTTGTAAACATTTGCAGACGGGCTGCGGACAATTCAGCCATATTTATACTTTACCCAGATCTTAAGAAAAGTCAAGAGGCTCTCCGAATAGTGAAATGACGACTAGATATATTTTAGAAAATACTTTGTAACAAACATTTTCTATTGGTTGACAAAAGTACAAAACTTACGGTATGGAATGAAAAACTTACGGTATGGAATTGAAAACCAACGCGTTGGTCTTTTATACCGTATGAATTACGAATCAACGAGTTGAAAGTGAAGACCAACGCGTTGAAATTGAAAACCAACGCGTTAAAAGTAAAAAACAACGCGTTGGAAGTAAAAATCAACGCGTTGAAAGTAAAAACCAACGTGTTGATAATAAAAACCAACGCGTTGAAAGTAAAAACCAACGCGTTGATAATAAAAAACAATGCGTTGAAAGTTTCATACGGTATATTCATTTCGCCAATGACACGAACGGCCACTCATAGACGCGCGTTTCGTCCACGCAAGACAAACCAGTGACGCCCTGATGAAAAAAGTTCGAACGCCAAAACAAGTATAAAGTTAAAGAGCACTGAAGACCAAACGGCTAGGCTAAGAACATCCAATAATTCATACTTTTGAAAATAGTACATTTTTATAAAATCACTATATAATAGATATACATGATGAAACCGGTGACTAACTACAGAATAAAAACGGATATAAAACAACCTAAACCAGCACATAAAAATTGACAGCCGAGTTAGCCAAAACAATAAACGCACAAAGTGACGTTATATTTGGATTTAAAAATTTTTCCAAAAATAGGATAGGATTCAAGATGAAGTTTGTAATACCGATATAACATTTTTTAATAACAATGAAAATTACAATACTAATTAATATAAATTTGTGGTAGTAACTAGATAATTAATTGTATTATCTAGCTATGTCCGTGTTTCTTCTAAATCAAACTGAAAACCAAATATAATTATCGTTTAAATTTAGATGACCCAAACTAAAATCTAATAAATGAATTTAATGTTTGTATATTAACATTTCTTGGTAGTGTAGAAATTGTTTGTGTCATTATGCATTTATAATTATGACTTTCTAGCAGATAGCGTTTGCTACAACTAGTATTATAATATGAAGGGACTTTCTTAATACATTTTTGTATTAAGATATAGATATTTTTCAGTGTGACTTTTGATAGATTACATCTTAAATCTTCTGGAAGGCTGTTCTATTCACGAATTCGAATAACCAAAAGTAGGACGGATTTTTTTTTCAAAAAAGATCTACAGTTCTTATTTTGAACATTAAATACATTTTTAGTATTTAAGTTATAAACTTGGCAAAGTTGTTGAGGTACGAGACTACAAGGATAATCAGGAGCTTGATCATGATTTTTTTTGGAGAAATTTGATTACTGTTTGCTTGGATCTTCTTTCTCTAAGAGGGACCCAGCCAGTAGCATAATTATATTCAATTAGAACAAAATTTAGTGACTCCTGTGACAATATGGGACGCTTCCATTCGGATGCTTTCTAGTTTTCCCCACACAATATCCGCATATTCGAGAATAGGCCTGATGAAACTGATATAAATATCTTGCAGATTATTAAGAAAAGTTTGCATAAGAATTCGAAGATAAAATCAGACACGTGTGAATTCTGCGAAACAATAACCATTAAACAAAACCATTGACTTGAATGTAAATTGTAAAAGGTGTTAAAGAATGATGTTCAACTGCCTCAATATTTGCTTTTACATTGCTGATAATCAAACTGTATCATCATAAATGACCATGCTATAAAATATGTAAATAGTCAAATAGTCTCATGGGTATATATAAATGTTGATCAATCAAATTTTAAAGTACCAATCATTGATAAAAGTTAAATTAAAGGTATGCCTTAAATAATCAATAATGATTATAACGGACAATATCAAAACAAATTGCATTTACAATCATGGTTTGTTTTAGAACGACTCCTTTTTTTCAATTTTAAGATTGAAAGAAGATAAATAAAACAAATCGGACTGAAGATACCAAGGGGGAAATTAAAATCCATAAAACAAATTGGACAATGACATGCCCGAAAGAAATACGATGAAAAGGCAAACTTTAGTCAAACCAAAAACCGTGGATGATTCTGAGTACTTGGTACGCAGACGTTCAAATCTCATAATGAGACAACTCTCTGTGATAAGTCACATGTCATAGTCCCAGTAGGGAAAGTGAACGTATGTATGTCATCTGTCACACAAACTATGATGGCACACATCAATATCAAAAGCTGATTACTAAATGTAACGAGATAGATTCAAATTTTATTTATAGATTACCGTAGCTTTATTTTGCAAAACTTTTAGGAATGTTTGGTCCTCAATGGTCCTCAACTTCGCACTTCTTTTGGTTGTTTATTTTTTTTTCTTGCCACCGATGAGTCTTTTGTAGATAAAACACGAGTTTGGCTCAAATATAAAATTTCAATCCTAGTATCTATGATGTATTTATTCTTAATAACATCAGATGAACTCCCTTTTAATAATAATAAAAAAAAAGTTTATCTAAAAATAATTTTGACTTTGTTCTGATTTACATCTAGTAAACAAATATATATTGTAACTGTTTAGAATATACCTTTTGGACCCTTCGTATAGCTCTTTCAGTAGAATCTGAATCAATTTTTAGGTTAATAATTATATCCTTATTGTAATTGTTAAGTGGTATTATTTGTTTATAATCAGGTGAATGGACAATATCTCAAACTTTTGTTTCCATTATGAAACTATGAATGTCCTCATTCGCTGTCACGATTTTTCTTTATTGAATCTATAAGATTGTCTGAATTTTGTGATATACTAGATGATCTGCATGTGTTGTTAAACAAAAATGCGCTATTTCCTCCTTTTGTCTCAAATGAATTATTTCACCTTGGAAATGGGAACAACTTATCAACTGAAGGGCACTTTCACTAATGAATGAGAAATATGAATGATAAAATTGAGAATGGAAATGGGGAATGTGCCAAAGAGACAACAACCCGACCATAGAAAAAAACAAAAGCAGAAGGTCACCAACAGGTCTTCAATGTAGCGAGAAATTCCCGCACCCGGAGGCGTCCTTCAGCTGGCCTCTAAACAAATATGTACTAGTTCAGTGATAATGAACGCCACACTAATTTCCAAATTGTACACAAGAAACTAAAATTAAAATAATACAAGACTAACAAAGGCCAGAGGCTCCTGACTTGGGACAGGCGCAAAAATGCGGCGGGATAAAACATGTTTGTGAGATCTCAACCCTCCCCCTATACCTCTAGCCAATGCAGAAAAGTAAACGCATAACAATACGCACATTAAAATTCAGTCCAAGAGATGTCCGAGTCTGATGTCAAGATGTAACCAAAGAAAATAAACAAAATGACAATAATACATAAATAACAACAGAATACTAGCAGTTAACTGACATGCCAGCTCCAGACTTCAATTAAACTGACTGAAAGATTATGATTTCATCATATGAACATCAGGCACACTCCTTCCCGTTAGGAGTTTAGTATCATACCATCATAACATATATGAGAAGAACATAGCCCGTGTCATGCCAACAACTGGTTTTTGAATAAATGTGTTTAGTTCCGATGCAAAGACCCTACAAGTGAATCAATATTAACGCCAAAATATGCAATCTTTTATGATCTGACAACAGTATCGTAACTATATCCCTTCTTAATAAGTCTATTCAAAGGTTTTGTTAGTTTTTGAGGTGAATACTGACACCTTTGTCCTTTATAAAGAATATTTCCATAAAAAAATTGGATGTGAAATACCTGAACGTATAAGAAGTCTGAATGTTGAGCTATATTTACGAATGATGTCCTTATACCGATGATAAAATTTAGTAAATGTTTTGACTAGTTTGTGATATCGAAAACCCTGGTGTAATAATTTTTCAGTAATACATAAATTTCTCTTGTTAAAATCTAAAACATTGTTACAAACACGAGCGAATCGTACAAGTTGAGATATATAAACACCGTAAGATGGTGACAAGGGAACGTCACAATCTAAAAATGGATAATTAACGATAGGAAATGAAAAATCCTCTCTTTTATCATAGATTTTAGTATTCAGCTTTCCGTTAGTGATATAGATATCAAGATCGAGGAAAGGACAGTGGTCATTGTTAGTATTAGCTTTATTTAAAGTAAGTTCAGCAGGATAAATTTCTTTAATATACATACTGAAGTCGTCATTATTGAGAGCCAAAATATCACCCAAATATCTAAAAGTATTATTAAATTTGTTTATCAGATGTTGTTTCGATGGGTCTTTGCTTATTTTTGTCATAAATTGTAACTCATAGCAATACAAAAACTGGTCCGCAATAAGTGGTGCACAGTTAGTCCCCATTGGAATTCCGATAATCTGACGATATACGGAATTCCCAAAGCGAACAAAAATGTTATCTAGTAAAAATTCAAGGGCATATATAGTATCAAAGCATGTCCAATTGACATAGTTTTTTTGTTTATTGCTACTAAAAAATGACCTAAAAGAGTTTGAACATATATATTCACATTCTGACTTTTTAAATGCCCATTTAATTAGGTGTGTGAATTTTTTCTTAATGAGAATGTGAGGCAATGTGGTATACAGGGTAGAAAAATCAAAACTTCGAACAGATTCAAAATCACCAATATAAGCATGCAATTTATCAAGTACTTCCAACGAGTTCTTGACACTCCAAAAGTAATTAACTCCACTATTTTCGAAAGCCTTATTTGAACAATTTATTATCAGATTTTTAATTGTACTAAGTGTGCTGGTAAGAAAAATAGACAATTTAGTAGTGGAACAATGGCTTGAAGACGAAATAAATCTATATTTGTAATGGGTTTTGTGTAGCTTCGGAAGCCAGTACATAGTTGGGACTTTCATTGTATTTGGCTCTGCTTGTAAAGCGGTAAATATGACCATATTTATATTCTGAAGGTGTACTCTGTAAAATGAATATTATGAGAATCGAGAACTTGAAAAAAATTGTTGGTGCAAATGAGAAATAACCTTATAAAGAAATACTGCATTTTAAATCATTTATGCAGAAGCAATTAGCCCAAAGGCATTATGAATTTTAAAGGATTAAGGGATGGCTTGTAAATAATATTGACGCCTCGAACTCACACGATGAAAGATTGACCGTATAGATCAGACAAGCATTAGCCTTTCAAAAAGGGCTAGTCGACTCTTATCTGATGAAAAAGGAAAGTGCTCTCGCTTTGTAGATTTATTCATTTACTAGAATAGCCACGTGCATCAATCAACAAATTTTACCACACACGTGAGGTCACACGTTATGAAGTAGTATATATCGTTTAACGTTGTTGTTTACGAAACACCAGAAGATTCGACTATTTATAGATAAAAGTTACCTGTGTATCAATATCATGAATATGCATAATTAATGACCAGGCAAAATCTAATTGCTAAAATAGAGAGGACAAATCCGATACTCTACGGGATTGAAGGACATTTACTAGGTTTGGATTTTCCTAACCAATCAATAAACTTTGATTATTCACGTCTCGTAATATCTTCCAATCAGGTAGCGAGAAAAATTGACTGAAAAGCACTGACTGTCCATCGTTCAATTCTTAATATCGACTCTAATAAGCGCATTCAATCTATAATTAACATTGACGTTGAACAGATGGATTGTAGAATATTTTACTAATCTGTTACATTTTATGGTCATATTTATTCATTAGCTACGTAAGATTTTCTACCAGAGGAATATATTGGCGCACCAAATTTGGCTCAGAATTAATCATGGTATCTGTAGACGAAACGCGCGTCTGGCGTATCAAATCATAATCCTGGTACGACAACTACTATCAAAGTAAGAGTTACACAGAAGATCCCAATTATACATTTAAAAAAACTAATAGTAACAATAAGATGTTATTTTACACTCTGACTAATAAAGAAGAAATTCCCTTTGGTCTTTTAGAAATTAGAAAAATGTACATAATTTGAAAATGTGATTACCATAGTTTTATAAAGACACCGAGATTTTATCGTTTTATCGTTCGTTGTGACCTCTCTAACATTCAGCAGTTTTACAGATATCCAAGGACAGCTTAAATGGCTAAAGTAAATCCAGAAAATCGCGTCGTACGCCTGAAATTTATAAAGTGTTGCTTTTTCAAAAACCTAGAAGTGACACATCACTGTCGTCATCTTTCATACTGACTACATCAGCATAAATGTTAAATTTACTTGGCAGCGTTCTTGCCTGATATAATTGGTGATAATGTCAAGGTCAAAAACAAAAATGCCATTATTCCATATATATCTTGTGCATGATCAAATCACATCAGCATACATGACCATGATTTACAATAGGTAAAAGTAAAAGGATCTCCCGGGTGTATCTATCTGTTGATCTATCAAGTTGTGAAGTACAAAGATAAAAGGTATGCAGTAAATGGGATATGTCGGATTTCCGAAAAAATTGTCTTTCTTAATAATGCATACAGAGTTTCTGTAAAATATAATGTAAAGATTTAAAGGAACTTCGCTATATGCATTGGCAAGACGTTAGGAAAGGGATAAGTAAAAGGAAGAATATTGTAGGAATGGTTTGTTTCTTGAAAGCTTCCGCACGTGTTCAGTTTTAGATTGAAAAAAGATGACAAACAAACAAAAAAAAAAGATACCAATGGCAAGGAAGCAAACAATGGCTGCAAAAAATTAGACCGTAAATGCTTTCGAGTTTTCCGAAAATATCCATCCCGTTGAGGTTCTCATAGCGAGTAAACTTTTGATAATAAGTCACATTCAGTAATGTCACAGTCGAGAAAATGAAGACGGGATTGTGGTGACGAGAAATAGAACAAATTCGTGGTCATCTGTGAAACTTCGTATTGTTAACTAAACAATGATGACGTACTTAAATTTCCGAAAACAGACGACTTCACATTAAACAGAAAATCTTGATTTAATGGCTTCTCTGTAAGAAGCAACCTTCCACAGAGAAAATGAAATAATATGATTTTGTTTTCGATTGAAAAAAAAGAGGTTATTATATATTTTTCATTTGCACCAACAAATAAATACAAGCTTAATAATTGTGTACGCCAGAATGCGCGTTTTGTCTACAATAGTCTCATTACACCCTGAACTTAACATAACACTCTTAATTGTAACATATTAGAAGTTTGTTTGTTTTGCAAATAAATATCCTGGAAACTGTCTAATGAAACATTATTAGAAATTGCAAGTGTTATTTAAAAAGTTAATAACTTAATGTAAAGAGACTGATCAAATCTTATTCAGATAATCATAAAAACCTCAGATAAGTCCCCAATGAAATCCCTTTTAAATCAAAATATTAGTTATATCTAATGTATTTGACTTGTTTCTAATTTAGATGTGGCAATCATATCTGTAACCGTTTAATCAATCAGAAGATTCGAAATCAATTTCTGGATTATTAATATTATCCTTGTAATTGTTTAGCGGTATTCTTGGTGATATTTAAAGAGATGAACATGACCATTAGATCGTAAATTACTATCACTCAGGAGATATAGGAAACTCAATCAACATTTAGAAAATGGTAAAGTAACTTTTACTTAATTTAGTGTTTCATATTTTCTTGATTTTGTATTAAAAATATCAATATTATATTGATACGAATAGATAAAATGCCATTTATAAGAGCAATATGTACTAGTATATATATATATATATATGTTACAGTGAATTTGTATAATCAGGGATAATGTAGAATCCCTGATTTTTCAGGGATTATTAAAAAACACTAAAATCATTAGTGATTATATAGATTCCCTGAAAATGACCAGTGATTTTATATAATCACTGATAATTTATATGATTATTCTACAAATTCCCTAATATGATTTCAGGGATTATCAATAATTAAAAGCTTCAAAGATGATATCTCAAACCAATTACACTAGTGGTTCCAGCAAGGATTTGTATAGTCTTACTATACAAATCATTGGTTCCTGGTAAGGGAGATCCCAAAAAACTAATGGTCAATACTCACGAAAAGAATGAAGAAGGATATCGCCTTGCTATATAGCATGGAATCCTACTCGGATCTTTGATACAAGAAATCAGTTTGAGGTTGATGATTTCCCTTCATTGGTACAATTTGTACCTTCAGATGTTTGTGCTGAAAACTCTATTTCTCTGAGACGTGCCGTACAATCTGATTTGATGTGGAGGACAAGGTTTTTTTTTTTAAATTTTGATATTGTGGTAAAAAAAGATGTGAATTTGATAGATATGCCAGTAGAAAATCAGGGCAAATGTGTAATAGTCGATGCCATCCAAATTTAGTTTGTAAATAAAATGTTTAATACTAAAATAATATACATAACATTAACATTTATCAAAACGACTGTACGCATAAAAATAGTTTTAATGACAGTTTCATTTAATTTCATATTCTCAACCTAAAAACAATTACTAAAACAATACGATAAAAAGAATAATCATTATGCAATTTAATATTTTCATACTAACTTCATCAACCCGCCCGTGTGGGCTCGCTTGGTATTATTAATACTAATACAGTCAATATCAAAAAGGACTCGCTTGATATTATTACTGATAAAGTCAGTATTAATAACAAAACATCAATTATTTTATGTATATTTTGCTTATCATTTAATTATATTGTGCTTATCATTTAATTATTTTGTGTATAACATTTCAATATTTTTGTGTCTTTCATATAAAAAAATTAAGCCTAACGTTTTACAATATTAAGGTTATTATTATGATATATTAAGGTAAACTTTTAAGATATTTCAATATGTTATATATTTTAGTATCATTTCAGTTATTCTGTATAATTCCTGACGTTTTTTCTAGTGATTATACATAATCCCTAAAAGTTTTAGTGATTATATATAATCCCTAAACTACCCAGTGATTATACATAATCCCTGAAAATTTTAGGGATTCTACATAATCCCTGATTCTCTTATGGTTGGGGCCTGTTATCTAACTCCCACGTGAATAGATATTTTTCGTATCACACCGTACGGAGTGTGATATGAAAAAGTGATATCAAAAATACATTAATTTGATTGGCTTATCTCGTAAATTTCCAATATTTTCATTGGCCGTTGATCAGGTCATTATTCACTGGAAAAGGTCATGACGGGACTACTTTTTTTGTTGACAACTGATTGTTTACTTCCGGTTTTCGTGATTTTCGTCTGCTCTATCGTCTGCATTTATCTAATATAAATCTTATCATGGACGAAGAAATAAAGAAAGGAACCTGTGTACGGTTATGTAACGGAGCAAAGGGCATTATAACTGGCACAACTTCCCGCAATTTCAATTTCCCTCTGTATGCGACAGTAAAACTACCGATGGACGTCCGCAAAGCTTCAAATACAATACAGTTATCTCTATTCTAATGCAAAACAAGTTCACAATTTCAGTGTAAAATCTTCATTAAAGAAAATTCCGCGAAAAGATGTTATCTTCTTTGGTCCCTACACTACCTGGCGTTATAGGTATGCTTCCGGTGTCATACATAAACACCGGGCATTTTCTGGCTTCTGTGCCGCTTCAGAATGTAATAAAATTTGATAAAAAGAAGATTTTAAGGCGCAACAAGTGAGTTATTTGTTAATTATTGTAGAAATAACGTGTCAATACACTTGTTACAAATTAGATAACAGGCCCCAACCATAAGAGAAAGATCAGTACGCGTTGCAAAGAAAAACGGCCGTAGCAACACAACTCGCAACAAATAGGCCACGCACATACAACTTTTTGCCATAAGAGAAATAGGTTTAACAACTTGTGAGAATTATATATCGCTTGATATCAACTCTCGTTATTTGATTTCAATAATAATAAACTCGCCATAGGCTCGTTTATTATTATTGAAATTAAATAACTCGAGTTGATATCAATCGATATCTAATTCTCACTCGTTATGAAACCTATAATTATACAAATTCACTGTAACATATATATATATATAAAAATTATAATAAAAAACTATAACTGAATTAGGCTCGAGAATTACGTAAGTTGGAGCATGACATTTTTAATCACACCACATCCATAATTACTTATATGTTTAGGTGTATCAGAACGGACCATTTGTTAAAAAACCACTTTATTTTTGTTCCCGGGGATAACATATTCCCATTTTTTAATTTCTAAGTACTTAAAATTGGATATATAACTAAAAATGTTTAAAAGAGATATCTACAAAAAATATGTTTATGCATTTTTAACCTTTCTAGATGGTTTTTATAAAATGCGACTTTCTTCTTCAAAAGCGCGTTTAGTTCTGTATATAGATAGATCGAAAATTTTTAGATTGTAAAAAGAATTGAATGATATCATAGTTATGAAGGGATGTGAAAGAAAAATGGTTAATATGACAACATATTTAGATTTCAAAATTGTTTAACCCCAATACATGTTTATTGTTAGTCAGAATGTGTCGATACAATTGCTGGTCAATGTGTGATTCGTCTTATCTTAAAGGATAACCCCCGGATAGTTTGTGCCTCGGCATTGACTTTCATTTAGAAGAAAGTATTGCAGGATGTTAGAGATTAAACTGTATACCACCATTCCTGATGTGAAACTATAATTTTGAAAATACTTTGAACGACAAAAATATCTTATATTTCTTCCTGGGTGACGTTTAAATTCTGAAGTCAAACATGCGACTCTTACACTTAAGTTGATGTGAACCTTGCCGTTCAGTCACAGGACTTCAAATATTTTAATCCTTTATGGGTTGATTTAAAAGTAAGCAATGAATGTGGTTGTTAAATTTGTGTTGTTTTTTGTGCTTCTTTAATAAATATTTGTTTGTTTCTGTTCTAATTGAGATTGTGACACAGTGATGACTAGAGTACCCCTATTTTGACAATTTTACCTATTATGTATGTTTATGTTCACGCATCGTTGTATATATAATGAAATTTGATGCAACTGTCATACAAGTGAGAGATTAAGCGCTATCAAACCAGGTTCAATGCCCCATTTTCTACATTTGAAAATGTCTGTACCAAGTCAGTAATATGACAGTTGCTGTCCATTCGTTTGGTGTGTTTTATCATTTGATTTTGCATTTTGATTGGGGACTTTCCGTTTTGAATTTTCCTCGGAGTTCAGTATTTTTGCAATTTTTTTTGCAAAAGACACTGAATACAAAAGTTGCACGCAATGAGATCGTGTTCTAATGTTCTTCTAGTTCGAAGCGAGTTTGAATACATTACTCTTTACATAAATATTCAGATATTTTCCCATACTGTTTAAGATCCTATATTTAATCATTGGAAATTTTGAAACTTTGAGACGTGGGAAAAAAATGTTTACAATGAAATCATATTTAAACTTAAGCATCGCTTAGAATTAACAAGAAATACTCTATCTCAATCAATATCACACACAAATAAAAAATATTCTTATAGTTTAAGAAAACAGATTTCCATGGCATCCCAGACAATGCAAATAATAATATTCCATTATGCTAAACTTATCTTGTTAAATAATATGGATTAAAATTGTAACAGTTCAACTTGACACAGTTTTGTATTTGTTTCAAATACAACAAGCTTAGTACAATATCTATAGAGTAATGTCTTCTGAACGTATTTTATAGAATAAGAAAAAAAAACCCACGTTTTCAATATTCATTAAATGCTATAGCCCATGTAATGATAGATACAACACCGTCATACTTATCTAAACTATAATTTTTCAATATTTTTTTCATTTGTGTCAAATTGTTTTCTCTGTTTTCAATTTTGACTCTTCGTTTTATTCAAATATACATACTTGAAATGCCTCCTATATTTTAGAAAAATGATGAACTATGTTATTTGGATACAATTAGCATTTATAATGATAACGATTTCCTTGAAAATAACACTAATTTATATTTATCTATTAAATTTAAATTGTCATGAAATACGAACATAAATAATTAAAATAGTCGTCAATATATCATTCCCAATATATCTTCTCCGATTAATAAACCATATAGATATTTTAAAATTAATAAACCACATAAATATCTTTAAATAAGCATTTTTATACATTTCATATCAATTTAATATATGTACAGTATTAAAAAATAAAGTAATTAGGTTATTTTAATAGTAAATATTATTTAATACTGTTCTTGAAAAAATTGGAACGAACTAACCAAGCAACTTGGGACGAATTGGTTGGTACGAATCATCCAGATACTGTGACTACTAGTAAAACTATTAATTATAAACACGTTTTGTTTAAAAAAGAATAAAGAGATTGGTATGATTGTCAATGAGACAACAGACACACATTGACAAATATATGTCAATGTACGGTCTTCAACAATGTGCAAAACAAATACACCACATACCAACTTGCTATAAAAGTTCCGAAATAACAAATATGACACGGTTCAAACGAGTAAACTAACGGCCTGATTTAAGAACAAAACAATAAAACAGAAACAAAATGTTATATAGCAACAAAAGACAACCAATCTTTAAATTGAAATAAAGAGATGCATAAAAAGTTAAGTATCATCCATTTTTGACTTTTACATTAAAGTTATAGAAAAAATACATTTGTCGCTATTCAAGATGAGTTTATGACTTGCTTACATGTCCAAGTGCATTTGCCCATGGTCTCTTTTACATTCTAGTGACTTGAATTATTTATTCCTTCAACTGGCTTTTTTATGGATAATTAAGTGACAAGGCAGACATCTGTAAGGGGTTAGCAAACTTTATGATAAAATGTTTAATTATTTGTGTTGGCACTCCGGAAAAGATATGAACTTCGCAAAGATATAAACTAATTTATGAAAAAAAAAATGAAATTTATTATAATAACAAGTTTTATATTGCGATATTTTACATGATTTTATGTATGAAATATAAAGGCAACAGTAGTATATGACATATAAAGGCAACAGTAGTATACCGCTGTTCGAAACTCATAAATCCATGGACAAAAAAAAATCGGGATAATAAACTAAAACTAAGGGAAACACATTAAATATAAGAGGAGAACAACAACACAACATGAAATTTTAACACACACAGAAACGGACTAAGCATAAGACAAAATCCTATGAGAATAACAAATATAACATCAAAACCAAATACATAGCCATATTCCTGACTTGTTACAGGACATTAAGATATTCTCTGATAATCTCATCCACTTTATTTGACTTTTAATGTTATCTCCATTCATATGATTATGTGTTATGAATGAGAACGTATTGTGTACTATTGTCTTTATGTTAATTCAGGGGTCATTGATTTGAATTAGAAGATCTTTGAACCTTTATTTCATAAGACCCCGTTCACAGTAACATTTTTTTAAACAATGAACCTCTGAGATAGTTGTGGCGCTGTACATGCGCATACGTTATTTTTGATTCAATCGTACTAGTTTAAACCGATCTCTGCGTTCACATTTAAAGTAAGATCGGTTTACTTTTGATCGATTCAAACTAAACTACATCTTTTCGTGTTTTAGTTTAGACCGATTGAAGATCGATTCAAAGCGTTCACATTGGCCCCTTAAATCGATCTAAAGTGAACCGGTCTAATTTAAATCGATAAAAATGTCCAAGTGTGAACGGGGTCTTAGTTGCAGACCCTTCACTTGGGTCATGCACGTACATAATGTGGCGGGATTAAAGATGTTCGTAACGCTAAGCCATAAAACCCTCTCTATTAAGTGATATAAGCCACTTATACTATATTGTTTGGGCGATTTTTATATAATATGACAATACTTATTTTATATTATGTCCTTAACTGTTACTATATAGACGTTTATTTTTATAGTATGGCAAAATTCATAAATGTGTTAAGGAATTGGTGCTTTCAAAGTTTGGACAGGATGCGTGGAACAAAGTTATGTAAGTTGGAATTATGTTATAGACACTCTTTTTTGGGATGTTACCCTCTCGTCCAGACCAATCAAAAATCGGTAATTTGAAGGTCAATGAATTGAATTTACAACAAGTTCTTAAACAGAATCCATATTCTACGTTTTGGATCAGATTTCATTATTTAACTGTGAAATGAAAAAAAAGAAAACATCTTGCTTCTTTTCTTCTAAATTTTCTAATACTCGTAACGTTGTTATGAACGTGACGTCATAGAAGATACCTTTAAATAAAATTTATCTGTACAAGTCAATAAGGTAGGTAATTCAATATGATAAATCAAATAACACATAACTGAGTGGGTGATAGAGCAGATTGGTTCCCCTCGAGAAATCATTGTCAACCTTTAAGCTGGCTTAGGTGCGGTTGATAATGTTTTCTCTAAGTAACAATCTGCTCTATCACCCTGTGTGTTATTTATTTACTGTTCAACCTCTTGGTCTTAAGTTTTACATACAAATCCAAAATGAAATAATACTGTCAATGCCATCATCTTTGGTAATAATATCCCTATTAAAAAAAAATAGTATATGGGTTCTTAGAAATTATTTTCCAACATGGCATAACACTTAACAACAGGGACAGTTAAACAATCCTATGTTTTAGTGTATCAAACAAAGCGGTCATTTCCATTATATGACAAAAACAAATACAATGAAATTATTAACTTGAATAACAAGAGAACACATGTACAATTATTCAGATATACACAATCAATTTATAAAAAAGAAAAAAAGTGTGTAACTGAATACCTAAAAATAAAATGAATGCAGATGCTTTTTGACTAGAATATTTAATTGTACATTTACATACAATCATATTCATTACAACATAACAATTTAAAAAAATATATAATTTCGGCTTCGTTCGAATTTCTAGTTGATACAAGTGCAATATAACGCCTCTTTTGTTTTGTTAATCAGTAACACGCAAGTGATTAAAAGTGTATATGATGTTTCAAGAAACAATAGGGTATTATTTAGAAGTATAGTTTAATATGTATAAACAGGATAGAGGCAAACTTTGATGAAACAAAAGATTTCTTGATGTTCAAATCGTATGATGATGAAAAGACATTCCAGCTTATCACTGCAGCATGTAAAGTTAGCGGTTAGTATATGCATATTGATAAACAAAATATCGATTTTTCTTCAAGAATTTTGAAAGATGCAATTGCTTAAATGTTGCATGATCTACCTCTAGAAGGCGACAGGCTATACGTACGTATCCCGTGTGAAGTACGTTGGAATACCACAATCCTATTTTGATTGAGAGCAAATTATCTTATTGTTGATTGATAGTGAGAGTATAATAAAAAGGGGATCCGGTTCGTAAGACAATCTGATTGTTTACTTGCCATTGTTAATCATTTTCAAAAGCTCCATTTTGATTTTGAAGGTTTTTAGCATAGTTTTTCATTTTGACAGCAAATGGAACAAAATTAAAAATATAACATTTTTTTCGGGAAATATGATTTCTATAGCAGAATGATTCCCTATGATTTTGATGATTGTTTGTGTTATTGTAATTGATTTTTTTAAATTATAGATGGAGTCAACTTCCACATTTAATGTATTGACTAAACTGTATTTACTGTTTAGGTTTACCACTCGAAACTGTGCTGGAAGTGTTTGGGCAAACCTGGCTCAAATTTTGTATGGACAATGGTTACGAGGAAATGTTACGAACTCTAGGTGGAGATTTTACATCGTTTGTTCAAAACCTTGATGCTTTACATGCTCATTTATCAAGAACATACACCAAGCTTAACTATCCTTCATTTAGGTCAGTCAAAACAGTTATATATGTATAATATCTCTTCCTCTCTCCATATACACCAAAGGAGATGTGGTGTGATTACCAAAGAGACTATATTCAATAGTGTCAAGATGACGTTGTGGTAAGCAACTGTATATTACCGTATGGCAATCACCAATGATAGCTCTGTTTGTCATTAAATGCAGCAAACAAATCCAAAATAAATCAAATTATATGTAAATATCTGTTTAGTTTCAAAAATGAATTCTCTCCATGAAATATTGTTTTACGCTTATGCGACGTAAAGCAAACATCGACAAATCAATCATTCAATCTAAATCGGACATCGTTATGTAAATTTAAAATCCAGTAATACTTTTTTTTTAATATCACTAAAATGAAGCCGACATTTCAATATCTTAAAAAAACCAAATTACAATACTGACGTTAGTGCCAATGCCCTGTGTTTTTATAATATCCGTCACGTACATCTGACATTATAAGTAAGGCAGACAAATAGCGATGACATTATGTAAAATATTTGTGTGCCAAAAACATTAAAAAATAGAAGGACCTAACCGTGTCAATACCGATGCAATGTCTGGATTGAAAAAAATCAACAAGAATTTCGTTTATTGTTTTGTACATTATTGAAGGCTGTTATTTTGATTTTGTTTGAATCGCTTTAAATTAGTTTTTTTCAGGCCTGTTATCTTTTGTTTTGCGGTACGGGGTTTCCTCGTTGTCGAAGGCTTTACAGTTACTCATAGTTGCTAACTTCAACGTGCGTTGGTATCTGGTAAAGAGTTATCTCAATTTGCATTCATACCACATCTTCTTATTTTTACAATGTTGACTGCCGCATCTTTAGCTATGCAGTAATTTATGTATCTGTGACGATAGGGCTAATGTGACATTCACCGCTTTTCTGCATGCAACTTACTGCGTCTGAAATCTATTACGAAAGTGGATTCCTTTAAAAAGATGATATTAATGATAACAAAAATTATTTTATGCTTTATTTGGAAAAACAATATGTGGAAATCGATTTGATAACAAATCATGGCGAATACAATACTTTTTAAACAGTCCGTTTTAGGCGACCATGTTTATAAACATTATTAATTGATAGTTTTAACCCAAGTAATTTTACTATAGTAAAAAGACAGAAAACTGAGAAATATTTATATCATTTTCCATCTATGAACAATGATAATTTTCCTCTCTTTCATTAGATGTGAAACAAACAATGATGGAACATTGACATTACATTATTATTCGAAGCGATCAGGACTGTATTACATTGTGCTAGGTGAGTTACCTAAGTTAGTGCATTTGTGTCATAGGAAATGAATGGTCATCATGCTATTGTTTATAGCGTTTAAGGTTTATATCGAAAACGGCCAATGATTTTCTGAGAAAAGTTCACTTTATATTATCAATTGTCAAAATGGGAGATTATTATGAAAGGCAAGATATAAGTGTTATGTCCGAGGTATTTAAAATAATAGAAACTAGACCGAGTGTAATGTAAAATGCTACTAGAAATATGTTAAAATGAGCGAGAGCTAAATGCTCTGCGCAATTCTATATCAAATAATAATAATCAAAGAAAAAAGGACAAAACAAATAGTCAAGTATATGAAAGACTTTTTTTCGAAATATGTTATACAACCAAAATGGAATCAAATGATTAACCTTTAGTCCACTTCCGAAGTAATAAGCAATTACAGAATAATTATCTGCAATCGGTTAACATAATTCAGACATAGGAATTTAAGAATACAACAACCTTTAAAAGAGTAATTAAAAGTTTACTCATTTTGACATATTGGGTTTACTGCTGTTTAATTAACCGAGGAAGGATATAAAAAGATTGGAGGTAATGCTATACACTAAGCCATGTTGTATATAATAGTGTTACTATTTTGTTTTATTAGGAGTAATCCCACAAATAGCTAGTGTCTTGTACAATCAGAAAGCAACAATAACTGTTGACAGTAGAGAAGAGCAGGATATAGAGAATGGAATTCTCGACGACCATGTCATTTTTACAGTCAAACTGTCAAAGAATGATGGCAACACTACTGTAAACAACAAAGAAGATAGCAGCACCATCGAAAACAACAAAGAACTTGTCTGCATCAGACCAACGTTCCCTAAGCAAACAATAATTCAAGCTAAACATTTTTGTAACATATTTCCATACCATCTTATTTTTGACGAAAACTTTGTTATTAAGCAATGTGGTTCGATGATACAAATCCTCCTGAAAACAAAGATGGAGAGAGGATCCAGCTTAACATCGTTATTTGATCTAACTTATCCAAGGGTCGACTTCACCCTAACTAATTTGATGGCATTCATCAATAGCGCCTTCTTGATGACGTCTGTCAAGAAAAGAAACGGCCATAGTCTTGTTCTCAAAGGTAACGATCAATAAAAATTGAAAGCATACCACAAGGAAGAACAAAAAAATATGTCGTTTCGGTAGAAATAGCAGTTCTCCAATTCTTTCTATTTAGATAATAAGTTTAAAAAAATGTAAGACGTTTATTGCAATAAGAACAATACTGCTATATACATTTGATTTAAATTACAATATTTGTAAGCAACATAAATGTATAATCATAATGATTTATAATATTTATTTACAAAAAGTAAGATCACAAAAATACTGATCTTAGAGGAAAATCAATTCGGAAAGTCCATCATCACATGGTAAAATCAAATAACAAAACGCATCAAAAACGAATGGACAAGAACTGTCATATTCCTGACTTGTTACAGGTATTTTCAAATGTAGAAAATGGTGGATTAAACCTGGTTTTATAGCGCTAACCCTCTCACGTTGATGACAGTTTCATCAAATTCCGTTATATTTACATTGATGCGTAAACTAAACAGACACAATGAATAAAATAGTCAAAATATGGGTACATCAGTCATCATCGTATAACAATGTTAAAAGGAACAGAACACAAAAACATCTGTCTACAAACACATTCATTGATTTGTGTGTCTGACGTCAGAAAGTTTTTTATACGTCAAATAAATTTGTCGTAAGACAACAGAATATACATTATAAACACTTTGTATATGAAAACAACCCATATAATATGCGTTAATACGAAAGTTTCCAGTTTCCAACTCAATCTAATCAAATTGTAAATAATTGATTGTGTATGAACTTGTAGTATTACAGGTAGTTTGTTAATATTTGAGCATGTATACAAATATCTTGAAAAGTATATATTGTGTATTTGCTTGACAAACCACAATAATATGTAATTCGATGACAAGAAAAATGAATTAATATATTTATAATTCCATATTGCGTAAAGTAGCTTACAGTAACATAAATACGGCATTTACATTAATTAATAAAAGTATCATACATATTGCTTTCATGCTTTTAGGTCAGATGCGATGGATGCCAGATATAAGCCACATGATATTTATCAGCTCACCGTGTATATCAAGTCTCCAGGAACTAAAGGCAATGGACCTGTACATATCTGATATACCATTGTATGACGTCACACGAGAACTGATTCTGCTTAACCAACAACGAATGGCTGAGATGGAAATAGCGTAATTAGATTTTATATAAGCATAAAATGAACCCTACTAGAGTCAGATGTATAAACCAAATAATAATGCATAAAAAGCATAATATTTTCATTTTTAAAACATAAATGGTCTTATTGTGTATTATACCTTTTTGTAAGTATTATCATCAAAGACTGATACCGTTTCAGCTATATGTGCTCAATAATTTGTACTCATCACAAATAATTAATAAAATACACTAGGTATTGTCTCCAATAGGTAGAAGCATAATGATATATTAATAGAAAATTAAACTAAATTGAGTTTTATAAAACAAATGAATTGCGGCCATAAATATATGTGTACGACAGATAGGTTTTACACTAACTAAGGATTTTCTCAAATGTTTGGCTAATGTGTCAATGAGTTTTCTTTTGAGTTAACATTATACTTTCTTAGCTATATATTTCGTTTTTTGATTAAAGAAAAAAGCTCGACGAGACAACTGCAGATTTAACAAAAATGTCAAAAGCTCTGGAAATTGAAAAAAACAAGACTGATGAGTTATTACATGAAATGTTGCCAACCAAAGTTGCTACCGAGTTATTAGCTGGTAGAACTGTAGACGCAGGTATAATAATTAATTGCTTTTCAACGCACTTAACATCCTATACTCTGTTATAAGAGTGATAAAAACAAAACCCAACAACACAAGTATTTTTTGGAACGATGAATGAAGAAAAAGAAAAATGTAAACTTAAGTCTTGTTTGTGCACCAAACTTCTAAAGTTGAACAGGTAAACTTGCAAACAGCTGCAGCAGTTTTTGAACTCTTGTCAATATTATGCTTAGACATAAGCAAGACAAACACATTTGATAATGGGGTTTGAATGAAAAGAAAAGGGATTCAAAAGTGGAATATAAAAACATAAGTCGAATAAAAACACACAACATTATGGCAAAAAACCGACTATAGTGAACAAAAATTCAAAACACGATTCACAGCAAAGTGAATGTCCTACACATACCAAAGGATGCACTTATGTGTTCTGGAAGGATCAGCAGTTCCTGCTCTACTAGTGAAACCCAATGATTCAAAGATTTTAATTACAATGAAGAATAACAAAACGGTTATAATTCTGGTACCTTTGATAATCAATTAAATAAAGAAACAATACACAAACAACATGTTATTTAGATCCTTTAAACACAAGAAGTATATAATGCACAACTGTTTGATATCAAACCCATGTGTCTGATTTATAACTTATTAGATGATTAGATTGTACTTAGTGTAATCAAAAACTTGTTCACAATATTATTGGCAAAATAAAATAAAGAAATAAAGAAATATTCAAATGAGTAGATTGCCAATGAGACAACGAGGCTATTAAGATAACCAAAATAGTAAAGGAACGTCCGTTTATTTGATAGCTTATATTTTAGTTAAACTAATTTTATGTATGTTTTATCTGAAAATATAACGAAGTAATATCATGGTGTCGCAATCCACCAGCAGTGGTTTCGACTCAGTAGTACAGTACCATGAATGAACACCGAAACAAATTAAACATTTTATGTACTGTAAGGGCAAATGATTATATAACACATTTATTTTCAGAAAAATTTGAAAACGTAACTATCTTGTTTAGTGACATCGTGACTTTCACCAATATAGCCTCAGCGTGTACACCGATGGACATTGTTAATCTTCTCAACAATTTGTATCAGAGGTTTGATAACCTAACAACTGTACATAATGTTTATAAGGTAAGGCACAGTTCTATTGATTCATTTATTTTCGTTGTTATCAGTTTTGATGGATTGAGGAAAAGCCTATGGTAAAATGCATTTTTTGCTGAAATTGTAAATTCGTGGTTTATCTGTAACAAAAAAATCCACGAAAATTAAAATCCCACGAATTATACTGAATCCACAGTATGTCAGAATTAAAAGTCCTTTTTAGCTCACCTGGCCCAAAGGGCCAAGTGAGCTTTTCACATCACTTTGCGTCCGTCGTCGTTAACTTTTGCAAAAATATTCTCCTCTGAAACTACTGGGCCAAATTACACCAAACTTGGCCACAATCATCATTGATGTATTTAGTTTACAAAATGTGTCCGGTGACCCGGACAACCAACCAAGATGGCCGCCATGGCTAAAAATAGAACATATGGGTAAAATGCAGTTTTTGGCCTATGACTCAAAAACCAAAGCATTTAGGGCAAATCTGACATGGGATAAAAATTGTTTATCAGGTCAAGATCTATCTGCCTTGAAATTTTCAGATGAATCGGAAAACCTGTTGTTGGGTTGCTGCCCCTGAATTGGAAATTTTAAGGAAATTTTGCTGTTTTTGGTTATTATCTGGAATATTATTAAAGATACAGATAAACTGTAAACAGCAATAATGTTCAGCAAGTAAGATTTACAAATAAGTCAACGTGACCGAAATGGTCAGTTGACCCCTTTAGGAGTTATTACCCTTTATAGTCAATTTTTAACCATTTTTCGTAAATCTGAGTTATCTTTTACAAAAATCTTCTCCTCTGAAACTACTGGGCCAAATTAATCCAAACTTGGCCACAATCATTTTTAGGGTATCTGGTTTAAAAAATGTGTCCAATGACTTGGCCATCAAACCAAGATGGCCGCTATGGCTAAAAATAGAACATAGGGGTAAAATGCAGTTTTTGGCTTATAACCCAAAAACCAAAGCATTTAGAGCAAATTTGACAGGGGGATAATTGTTTATCAGGTCAAGATCTATCAACCCTTAAATTTTCAGATGAATCGGACAACCTATTGTTGGATTGCTGCCCCTGAATCGGTAATTTTAAGGAAATTTTGCTGTTTTTGGTTATTATTTTGAATATTATTATAGATAGAGATAAACTATAAACAGCAATAATGTTCAGCAAAGTAAAATTTACAAATAAGTCAACATGACCGAAACGGTCAATTAACCCCTAAGGAGTAATTGTCCTTTATGGTCAATTTTTAACAATTTTCATAAAATTTGTAAATTTTTATTAACATTTTCCACTGAAACTACTGGGCCAAATTCATTATAGGTAGAGATAATTGTAAGCAGCAAGACTGTTTAGTAAAGTTAGATGTACAAACACATCATCATCACCAAAACACAATTTTGTCATGAATCCATCTGCATCCTTTGTTTAATATTCACATAAACCAAGGTGAGCGACACAGGCTGCCTCTAGTTAAAAGTAATACGTGGGGTATTAAAAGATGCAAAAGAACAAAGATGTTTCCAGGGATGTGAAGGCGGCACTTAACAAAAGGTTTTGTACTGATTACTTGGCTGTTTTCGTAACTTTTTATCTTTAGTTACAAATATGATGCAATTGTTGTCTAATTTGCTAGATTCTTTATAACTCAATTTTTTTTTTGACTACACACGACTAAAAGCGAAACATACTTCTTTTACAGTAAAAGTTAAAAATAAAGTCAATATGCAGAACCACATTAAAATCTTATTTCGATTACTGTATAAAAAAACATTAAAGTAATTGACTTATTTAAAGGCAAAACGGGTGATCTGTAAGTTAAGATTTATTGCGAAAAATGCGACAGGGTTATAATTACAATAATTTTAACTAGAATTTTGAAACTTGTTAACAGAATTTTCTCATGTTGCAAACGTTAAAATTGCTTTTTAGTCTATAAAGACAAAATCAAAATAATAAATGCATGCAATAATTTCTGTATTTACAGTAGTTGTTTAAGAAATAATTGATGCAAGCTATACTTTATTGTAGTTTTAACATGGGTAGGCATTATATTCGTGATCATTTTTGAACGACCGATAGTGAGGGCTAAATAACACGAATATAATAAAACTACAATAAAGTATAGCTTGCATCAATTATTTCGATTCTGATTAGGCCAATTAAGGTAATTTCTATGTCCGAAGTGTATTGGTGTAGATCGTTTGTGTAGGCTCTTCCATGAACCTCCCGTTTTTGTTTGTAAATAAAGCAAACGACTGGCAGTGTGATTTTTCAGAAGGAGGAGTTTTGAACAGCCACCATGAACGGTTGTCGTATCTAGGTCAAATATGTCAAAGTCAACACATTACAATCATGATAAATGAATTAGTTACAACATGTGCACCATTTAAGAGTTTGGAAGTGTTTTAAGTAAATAAAATATATTAAATACATGCCAAGTTTATAAAATTTATCATTCTGCAGTAGTCGATATACGCATGTGCAAACAAATTTTATTGGATTTAGAGCATGGGTTTATTCACAAAGCGAAAGAAGCACGTCATATAATTGATTCGTCATTTGGTCTCTGCAGCTGGTCAATACTTTCTCATTCTCGATTATTAATAGTAAATAAGGACACACTATAGATTGAAACTCTCTATATCATTGTTAAGTCTTATTAAAATTAATATCATTGACACCTGGTTTCGTCTTCAACCAAGTCAATTACTGACAATGCAATTATATTTAAAGGTCGAAACGATAGGAGATGCATATATGGTTGTAAGTGGTGTACCAACCAGAACAAATTCACATGCAGAAGACGTAGCCAATTTTTCTCTTGACATGGTCAACGAAGCAGGCAAAGTACAGTCTCCCGCTACAGGAGAGTCCATTCAGGTATTTTATTATTATCAATTTCATCTGTAGGTCAATAATTGATCCAAATCAATCACATGGCTTTTCTAATTTTCAGTTTTGTTTATTGCCTTCAGTTGATTTATTTTCTTCTATTTACGAAATTGTAACATTGTGTTATACCGCCGCCCTAATTTATTTAGGATGGGCACACAATAACAGAATTTCCGATGCAATGATTCTATTCGAAAGTTAGGACAAAAATTCAAATATGAATACAGTATTGATGGAAATGTATTGCCATTTGTCAATTTCATTTGTGAAAAAAACTTTGAAGAGAAAATACAATTGTTATTTGTTACCCTCAAAGCTCGACAACTCTAGGCATTTGATAAATATTTATTCGAAATTTAGATTATTGAAAAATGCCTTTAAAGTAGTTTCATTAAAAAAAAAACATATACCTTTCCATGCCAATATTTTTTTGTCGATGTCCAGTACGAATTCCGCGATAAGATCACTGCTAAGTTTAATTAGTGTGTCGCTGAGGTACCATATAGCTCTTATGTTCTGATGGTATTTTTTTTACAATTTGCGGACCATCACCGGTTCCGCAGCTATACTGTGTGGAGAGCAGACTAACAGTAGAATTTTATTAACATTTCTCATAAAAATTACTCTTTACTAATAATAAATTCTTAGATACCAGGATTAAATTTTAGACGTCTCATTGTAACAAAAGATTTGACCTGATGAAATATCAATGAAGTATTTCCTTCTTTAACAGCAAACAAGACTATCTCGATGAATTTTTTTTCTTCTTTATTTTCGAAAAGTGCAATGAACCGGTCAATTTCATACATAACGAGTTTTCGTGATTTAAAAATTCGCTCTTTAGTATTCACGTGTATAAAACGAATGTCTGCTTATTGAATCCAATATTGGAAGCTGTAACAACATTCTGTGAATTCAGTTATTTTCATTTGTACTAATTTTTGTGGATTCAGGAAATTTTGCATATTCGTAGTTTTGCTGAAGTCTGCATACAAACCTATAGAAAATTCATCATTCGTTGAGCATTTAATTTCGTGGTTTAACCGTACCTATGAAATCAATGGAAAATGGTATCCAAAGAATAAAAATGAATCCACAGTAAATAGAATTGTTGTTTGGGTTGCAATGTCACCTTTTTTGAAAAAGTAATGAGACATGTTCTGCATCAGCGTACCGTTGCAATTGAGCAGTTTCATATGATTACTGCTATGAAGGAGGATATCTACTTGACCGTTCACCTTGTTAGCAAAATTAAACAAACATATTCCCCATATTATACTTACAAATGGTATCTATTGCATCGTCATTTATTTGAAATCGAAATATTTACAAAACATGCAAGTAATTTTCACTAAATAATATTTAGAATTTAGTTACAGACGTTTTGCAGTACTTAAAATATTTCAGCAAAAAAAAATCGAATTTCTGATGATTTGTTTACGTGTGTATATGGTAGGAACATGTTTCTTTGGTTTTTTTCGCAAAGCAAACAAGGTATTCTAAATTAACTATACTGATAAAAAAAAAAAACCTGCCTCACCCTTTTTTTGTTTGGCAATTAAAAATTAATTATGATGCTAACATTGGTTAGCTCACTGATTTTTTGCGTAAAAGTATTATTTCAAATGAACACAAACCTGAAATTTGCTTGTGCAAGAAAAATCTTTCATTACGATGGATTAATTCTAGTATTTAAAGTGCAGTTGAGCTACTGGTCTGATAGAACAGTACTTCACACACGTAGAAATTTCGACACGGTGAATATAATTTTAAACAACAAAAGTCAACAAATGTTCAAATCTCAATATTTTCTGCTAATCAAAATGCAGTTAAGCTACTGGTTTGAAACAAGTCCCAATATGAGTTTGTACATGTTGTACACGCTTTTGAAATTTACTATCACAGAATATGTTAACAGTATCATATTTTACAGCCACAGCCTTTAATTGGATATCAGTTTCAGTGACAACATTTCTCCTAAAATATCAAAGACGCAATACTGTGAAACAGAAAAACAGAAAAATGTGCAACGTTCGAGGAAACTATGTATGTCGTACATGATAACTATTCTGGATTTTGTCTTCCTTATTAATTGTATCAGCTTTTTTGCAGATTCGGGTCGGATTCCACAGTGGATCAGTTGTCGCAGGTGTTGTTGGGCTAAAGATGCCACGCTATTGCTTGTTTGGAGATACTGTTAACACTTCGTCCAGAATGGAAAGTCATGGTATACCAGCTAGGGTTCATGCAAGTCCACAGTCTACAAAGTAATTATAGTTCATATTAAGAAGTAAAAATTATTATATGTTTTGTTCTACTTTTGCATATGTATACTTTCTTTCTTTTCATCACTTTCATGTTTTGCAACTTCTGATTTTATGTGTCATTTAAAGGCTTCAAAGAAGCAAATTAAAAATCTTATGGATACACATTTATTCTGTGAAATGTAATATTCTTTCTTGTCAAAAGATTTGTAAGATATTGCAGATAATGCTGTTTAACATACACAAATCAGATTTGATATGAACAAAGCAATAAGGTCATTTAATAAACTCAAATCGGCAACATATTGCTTTAAATACATGATTTATATATCAGACAAATTACGATTTCATGATCATGCATTTAATTTGCCACTGGACGTAATACAAATGATCATCATTCGCAAATATTATGATACTATGCCCAATTTTAATATGACATTATTTATATATCTTTATATAACACTTAGATTTAACTACCCCTTAACAAAGATGGTTTGAGTTAAAATGGACACAGCCCTTCTAACGGGTTTAGTCTAAAACGTTTGCTGACTTATCCAATTATAAGCAAAGTATCTTAAGTGATAGTTGAGTATCATATTATAGAAGCGTCGTTTTTTTTTGTGTGGTATCGATACTACTGCATAGTGACCATTTCTCTTCCGATTTATTCGTGATTTCATCCACAAAGATAAAGTAGGGAGAGAAAGGAAAAAAGATAAACAAAACTGAAACAAAACAAATTATGTAGACAGGTTGTACTGTTGCCTCTTAAGCCCCGTAAACAACAGATCGTGGATTCATAAAACAGTTTTCGTGGCACTGTCGTGCAAAATATCAAAATAATATTTCCAGTGGTCACATCAGCTACGACATGCTCACGATGGTTCAACGATGGGTACAAGACAGAAAAAAATATGTCATTGTACTGTCGTGTGCTTGTCGCAAGTCGGTCGTGCGACAGTCGTGTGACGACAATTGTAGGACAATCGTGAGTTGGTTGGGACTAATTTTTTTAATAGGTTTTCATGTATTGGGATGCGCGTGTGATTGTCGTGTTACTGTCGTACGACTGTTGTGCAACTGTGATGCGAGTGACGACCCTCAGCAAAAGCCCCATTCGCATGAATACAACGAAATCACCTGAGGATTCCCGTTCCAACCCTTGTGTCAGTGTACTAGTATTATACTTCCAAAATATCAGGCGCCGTTCGATTCATGGCTTAACCCACCAACGTCGGGCGTTCCTATACTGTTCACGGGTTTGAGTCAATGTTAACAGGGCTATATCTTGTTAGAGTCCGGCAAGGCGCCTATTCAACAGGGCCGAACTAATTGTTCTGGTGGAAAAGCAATCTTTAAACGGTAGACGGTATGTTTTTCTAAACATTCATTCCCACCGAATTGTATTCTTCTAAATAAAACGTAAATAAGCTTCACGACGAACTTACCACTGTCGTACGACAGACAATCAATGATGTGAGAGCATCGTACAAAATTTGGTATTCGTGAGACAATCGTGCGACTGTATCACAAAAGTCTTGCGACAGTCGTGAGATGGTCGTACGACAGTCCTGCGACGACTATTTTATTAAAATGGTTTATGTTGGTACCCACAACAATGTGTTTATCGTACAACAGTCGGACGACTGTGGTGAGACACTCTCACGACTGCCACAAGATAGTGATACGACAAATAATCGTGGAGCAAAAAAAGTGCATCTTCAATTTTCGTCCCACGACACACGACAGCGCCACGATGCTGAAAATATCGTGCAACTGTCGTGCGATTGACGTACGGCGATCACAGATGACCCGCGATTTGACAAAAATTCATGTCGTGGAGCTGCATAGATGTGTCGTGGGTTCGTAGTGACCATGGCTTAATTACTTACATCCACTTCAATTTAACGTTATGCTAGAAAATCACAATATATGCTGTTTTGCACGTTCTTGTCTTCAACACTTTCAACAGGAAGTAATTTGTGAATAGTGTGATGCGTGCAAAAGAGGACATACTAACATTGTTGTATCTCTTGATTTCAATCTGAATCAAAATCATGCGATATTTTGTATTTTTCTTCTCTTTTTTGTCTATTTTATAACTTCAAATATATGATATGAACAAATTCTTATTAACATATATTTAACAAGTGAAATGCAGATCATAGGGAATACAGACTTTGTTATATTTGTTTATCTTTTTTCAGATTATTGATTGACAAGGGGTACGTTTTCAGAGACAGAGGGAAGAATAAGATTAAAGGGAAAGGTTTGATGAGCACCTATATTTTGATAAACAGAACCGGTAAAACATACGAGGAACCTGACGATGCGTTCTGCAAAATGCCTTTAGCTAAAACTGTTGATATGGACATTGAAATTGAAGTATTGCCAGATAAAACAAATGAAGATAAAACCAATGAAGATAAAACCAATGAAGTTAAAACCAATGAAGATAAAACCAATGAAATAAAGGAGCGATCTAAAAGCCAGATTGAAAGTCCAATAATCGACAAACCGGTAGAACGTCCTAAGAGTCGATCTGTTGTTGTAACCAGACCAATACCGATATCTAGGAGACACCCACCTCTGCAAAAACAAAACAGCTCGACGTGTATGCTGAGTTGAGTTCTTTCACACACTGTACTGTTAATACGATGGAATAAAATGCGGCAAAATTACTATTTTAGACGTAGAGGCATATTGTGTAGAACCTTGTCGAGAATCGTTTGGTTACTTGATTTTGGGGTGGTGGATTGGAGTTTTATTGATGCGTTCAACTATCCCAACATATAGTTTTGTTAATTCCGTTCAACTGGATTGATTGTTAAATACATTTGTTTAGTTTTCAATACGCGTAAAACACTTTGTAAATTTGATAAGCTTTTATTTTTCTAGAACCATTCAATCTTACGTGGTTTTTTTTCGATGGGAAACGAAATAAAAAATGAATTGCTAGTAGAAAGGAGTAGGGCCAATAAAATTAAAAAAAAAGTACACAAAAATGGTAATATCTTTCATTTTCACCTAGCGTTTAAAAAAGTATATAGCACAAATTGAAAATAAAGACATTGTCCATACATCAGATTTATATCTACACGAATGCTATTGAAACATCATATCTATTCAACAATAATGGTTTGTTAAACAACACATGATCATGAAATTACACTGTTAAATTGTAAGGGTTTAAGATATAAAAATTAAAAAAGTTTACAAACGATCATGATTTTAAGAAAATAAAAATCTATTGATTCTATCCTTGTTTTTGTTTGTATGATGGTTAAAGTAGCCATACCTTTCAAAATCGAATTCGAATAAAGTAAAACATATATATTTTAATGTGGTTAGTATGTTTACAAGTAATTTAACTTTTAAATAAAATAATTTCAATGAAATGGAGCAAAATAAACAATGCTCTTGTAAATGCTGACATTGTTTTTAAATAGACACTGCAATGTTTGGTCAGCACACTGTCATGCCGTACAAAGAAATCATATGGTCGTTTTATTCTAATATAACGCGCTTTGAGTTATATGCAGGAATTTTTATTTAAAACAGTTAACCTTCTCCCATTCACATAAATCTGTATTATCATGATCAGTTAAATGTGGTAATCTTTTTCTTATAAAATCACTATTAAATTGTAATATGATGTGTGAGATCTGTTAAGTTTTTTTACTTAATTAATACATTTCATACGACTTTGCGCTTTTTATCTCTTACGAAATACTTAACGGAATAAATTGTTTACTTATTTCTTCAAGCTGTAGAGAATTAAAGTTTTCTTTATTTCTGTCACATAATACTTCAAAACAATATTGAATTTCTGTTTTATTTTTATGAAACCAAAAATTACTCTCATACACTTAGAAGTATTAGCGTCCTGAATACAATAATCAAATTATCCTATGTCCAAACATTTGATATTTTTCATTAAGGAGATGGCTTCAGAACTTATATTGTGATTCGGAATTCAAAGAAAAATACTGATCTAACCACCATGCAAGTTTGAGTTGTACAAATTTTAACCTGAATAAGGCAACTTTCTAAATAAGACATATCTTATCATCAATTTTTATATAACTAGAAAAAAACGATAAACATACAAACTTTAAGACTTTCCGCTGCGTTCTTGGTATGTTTCCATATTCGTCTTTTATTTTCTAATATTGCAAGTGTTTTGTTTTCTTCTCAATTTTCCTATTGTGACGTCATTAAAAAGGCGACCTTGTCTGATGACGTCGCATATAAAGAACACAAGTTTCTGGAAATCTTTGAAAAAGAATGATTAAAGTCATCAGAGAAACAGATTCCGACACTATAACTCGTGTATTACAATATTTCTCCACTCTCGACAGTTAAATTTGGTTATTTAAAATGATCGGCAAGCCTCGCGCTTTAAATAATAAAATTTAACTGTCTCGAGTGGAGAAATATCGTAATACACTTGTTGCAGTGTAGGAATCTATATATCATACCGATTAAAACAACACATTAGAAACAAAATGTTATTAGGTTGTTTGAGGTGGGTTTTCTTTATTAACAAAAGAACATCCTGAATAACAATAAAGTTCCTAGAAGAAGAATCCAAACCAGCAGATTATGCTGTCAATGTAAACAACATTGCAATGACACTGATTTTGTAAATAAGACATATCTAATTGATATATCAAAGACTAGATAAGAAAACAACTCGTCTAACAGTCGAAGGTACAACGCACTGCTTCCTGATGGGAGTTTGTACTTTCCAATTTTTTAAAAAGATTCCAAGCTTTTCAATCTACTGACTTTCCTTTCCGTTGCATGTTTGCCTAGTTCTTTTTAAAAATTGTATTTTATTTTGTATTCATAAGATCACTTTTAGCATTTTTATTATTTATTTTCTCGCAATAAATTGTTAACGTATATGTAAACTAAAATTTTACTTAGAAAATATTTATTAACATGTGTCTTTGTCATCGCAAATGCATTTACTCTGTTGTTGCTGCAGACTTTAAACACATTTTATTTATAATGATCAAGAAGATCTGTTCCAATATAAACAAGAATATGTTTACACAATGTTTTAGCTACAATGAATATTATATCATTGAGTAATGTGTGTTTTTTTCTTGTATGCTTGCATTTCACAATTTCCTTTTCAATTTTGTTGTCAAAAAAGTAAATTAAATTTTTGAATGCCTTCAAAAATAATGCTTTTAGTAATACCACACACACTGAAAATTTCATTGTAAAAAATAACAACTTCATGCGTCTTACGTGCTTTACTTTATCAACCTATACACGGAAATCAAACATGTCAAAAGCCAAACACTTGAAAGTCAGCAATGTGAAACTACCGTTACAGTAAAGGAGCTTTTAACCAAAAAGAGACCGACGAATAGCCAAATCCATCTAAGGTCAACTTGCCTGAGGAAGTTCAAAACTTATTTTCTTTATAATTTATAAATTTATAAACAGACAATACTAGAAAAGTTTGTTATATATTAATCTACCTGAGTTTTACTTCTAACCTGATGGTGCCTTTGGTAACTGATAGTCCACATTGCGCTGAAAAAAAATTGGACAACACTTATAAATTTCATGCTCAATTCTTCAGTTTTAAAAGAAAACTGAATCTTCATCAGGAACGCTCAAAGCCAAATACGCAGTATTTGAATACCAAGGATGTTATAGTTTCATTGTAAATGATTATTGTTTCTGTAATTGTACATGTGAATTCGTTTATGACAATGTGATCTCATTAATTCATCATGAAGTGTTGTGTCTACTTCTGTATTCACATCATGTTTTCAATGGCCTAACTGTGCCCTTGAGCGGACTGACAACAATTATTTGAAATGCTGTTCCTTTTTTCTTCTTCTTGTTTTTTCATGCATAATGTCTGTTTCTCATGAACATATACACTTTGTACTGTGAAATTATTTTTTGGTTGATTTCGTGGTTAACGTATTAGCACGAATTATAGCTAGATAATATTGAATTAGATAATTTTGATATGAATACTTCAATAGCAAATTACCCCAATAAGTCAACGATACCAGTGGGGATACCTCATGTGTCTTTAAACCATGGTACATCGCAGCCTGTAATGCATGATCGTATCTATGATGAGTTTATTAAGTACATGTTTGTTCCGTTAATGCTTTTTGAGTGAGTTCAATGGATTTAATTTGACAGTGGGCACTCCGTTACTTATTTTACGTGAAACGTATACACATGTACAGTGTAAATCGAAAGACAAAATCTGCTTTTTATTATTGTGACAAGACTAAAAAAAAAATCATTCAATTTTTAATATGAGCATGCAAATTTCATTTCATGCTCTATACATTAAATTTATTACACAAGATAAACAAAAAATGATGTTTTTAACTAATTGTAAATTCGGAATATCCCACAATGCATTGTTGTACAGTGTATTATTTGGTCAATTTCTCAGGCGTTTTCTAGTTTTGGTTTGCACTTGAATGAGATCTTTGGTTTTCTCGTTTGAAATAGTAATTGTACATTTTGTTGTGTCAATAACTAACAATATGGTAATAGTTTTCTCAATGTTGAAGGCTGTACGTTGATCTATAGAAGCTTACATCTACAACATTTTGTTTCTATGGATAGTTGTATAATTTGAAACACATTTTATATTATATTAAACAAACAAGAATAAAAACAACTACAAACAGAACTTCATTATTAAACATTTAATACTTACATTCTTTTTAAAATTACTGTAATTGATTTAAAATATTAATATGAAATATCTATGATTAATGTGTACCAATTATTGTCTGAGTAGCTAGATTATTATATGGTTGACTCAAACAGCTAATAAATATTATAGTTTAAAACATAACAAAATATTTTCATAATGTGTTACCAGCTTGAAATATGAAACGGATTCAGTGATATTTGAATGACTAACAATAGTATTGAAGTAGTAATAAAACAATGTGTATTTCTAAATTGATAACCAGTCTGCAAACATTAGATATTAAAAATAAATTGCATATACATGGCGGTTTTAACTTTAAATTAATATCAGATTTAATTTTTCACGTTTTAATATTAAAGTATAGGTAGACGCTGTATTAATATATATATCTGAGTTGCATATTAACATTTAAGTAAGTGAACAGCAGTTGATAAATTTGATTTGATAATATAAAACTTGTTAGTTCAAGCAAGCTGTTAGTAAAAAATAAGTATATACATATCAGAATGTATTAATTGAGAGTAAGATAAAAGCTTAAATTTTACAACTGGACATGTTCCTTTGACAAAACGTACATTAGCTATTGTTCTCTGTGGAGTTTATTCAGTAAATGAACTTTAAATCTATCATTGAATACGACAGCATATGTGTATTTTGTTGTTGCTGTTGCTATTGACTTGTTGCCTTATATCATACAGATCGACATATTTTACTTCCACTTGTGGTGCGATACCGCAATAAATTTAGAAAAATATTGCAGAATAAAAATGACAATCAATTATTCAAATATATTTATCGCATTATTTCGAGAACAATAACGCTTTATGTTTCTTATATTATGATACATCGATATAATCATTATTTGTGAGAAAAATATCAGAAAAAGCTAATTTTTATTTAAATGGTGCATATAGCATGTTGCATTATATCTTAGACTTTGGTTTTTAGTGATAACGTTTTGTTTGTAAAGCCACCCATATACAAAGAGTGATTCAATTTTTAGGGAAAAATTAACAACTCCCGTCAATTTAAATCCACAAGGAACTATAGCTCGTGTGTTTATTGAATGGAATTCAGGTTGCAAAAATTGAAAGGACTAAATAGATCGGTACTGATTCTGGACAAAGGTTTTATTTCCTTTGCAAGAATCATCCAAAACGTATTCATAGCTAAATCAAATAGATTGATTCCAATAAGGTTGGTATATGGAACTTATATCAATATGTCTATATACACATACATAAATTGAGGTTCTGTTTCAATTACATGTTTCCTCAAATTATGAAAAAGTTGTGTTATGAAAAATCTTAAACTAAACGACAGTAAAACAAATTTACATGTAAAAAACAAGAAATGAAACACAAAAACATTTAAAATAAAACATAATTTGAAACGCGTATCAAGACCTTAATTATAGTATATTGATCTGATTTATTGATGCTTACTGTAACATCCAATAGTATTGTCTGATGAAGAAACAAAACCGTCCGACGAATTTCCTAAAATAGAAAAAAACTATATTACTTTATGAACATTGAATTACAGTATTTGACATTTATACTATTACAATGCATTTATTAGCATTTTGTAATCTTTTATAAAACAAAAAATACTTACTAATTTCACCCAAATATCAAGAGTAAATAAGTTAACCAAATACCATACATAACATTACCAAAACAGTAAGCGGAGTTTCCAACAGGGCTCGATAACAGCTCGTAGACCAAATAATTTCCACAGCAAAATTTGATGTTAATGAACCAAGAATATTCACAAACACTATCAATTGTGTGAACGCAGACTTGCGCATTGGCTTGAACCTCTGGAACTGATGGTAAGGTGCCTACAAAATATAGCGATTATTATTTATTTACTCGTAACAAAAAACAAACTCAACCAATATACAAACATATATTGAATGGCTATTCATTCAACTAACATTATATAATGTTAAATAAATGTACCATAAAAATCAGAATGGGATCTTATAAAATCCCAGATGTCTATTTATCACCATGTAGAAAACCACATGCGGGGTGTCGCCTATGTTTGTAATGGGTAGGCGATTTGGGGTGGAGAAAAAGAATCAAGATAAGTTCAAGTATCAAAATGTCCTTTTATCAGAATTATATAACCAAATATTGTATTGCACGAAAGGACACGAATTATAATCTATTTCCATCAAGCAGAAGCAGACGTTGTCAGTGCTCTGTTTTTTTAAACACTTCTACTCTTCCCTAGTTTTCCGTGTTGCAAATTTTGAGGCGTCTTATGCAAGTTTCAGGATAAAAAAAACTTTTGTTGTCGATTTTCCCCAGCACGATTTATATAGTAATTGAATTTAACCAAATATCAGATTCTCATTTTTCATCAAAATATATAATATGTCGCTCGGGTTGTCATATTTTGCATCTCAAGGGGTAGAGTCATTTGTCTTATATTTTGCAATCCAAACACATCTACTTTGTTCTTATGACAAATTACAAACTTAAGTACTTCATTTTTACCCATTTTTAGTCTTTTAAGTAGTGTGCATCTTTTTATGTTAGAAATTTCAGAATGCAATATAATCACATCAAAAGAACATATTTTGATCGATCGGAATAAAATTATCAAATATAGATGCCCAAACCATGGTTAAATGAAAAAAAAATCTACGACTGCCATTAATTATTTTTTATAGAAATTTCACGCAGTCGGATAAATCTGAGAATATATCGAATTATGAATATAAAAAGATGTGATACGATTGTCTATGAGACAAGTCTTCACAAGAGACAAAGACACAGATATTATTAACTATAGATTACTTGCGGCCTTCAACAACGATTAAATTTTTACCATATATTCAGCTATAAAAACCCGTTATGAAAATTTTAAAACTAACGGCCTGATTTATGTACAAAATAATTAACTGAAACAAATATGATATACATGTACACTAACAAATTAAAGTGGGGCGGGGTTCAACTAGTTATAAAAAATTGAAAAAGACTTAACTCATCAGATTGATACAAAGCAGAAATACATCTTACAAAAAAAAAAAAAAAAAGAACGTGACAGGGTTCTTATAAAACCAAACAATTAACAGACACTGAGTAGTGTACTGATCGGAGAGAACTCGCAATTTCTGACAGCGAGTACAAAACCAAATTTAATTTACTGATAACAAATTCAATAGTAATACCAATAAAAAGAACATTCAAAGATTAAATCATAGTGTTGTTTTGATAGCTTTTTAGAATAAGTGTTTTGAAATGATCGATAAGTTTATAGGAATTGAATCTTAACTACGGAGCTCAGTAAACAAAATCCCGGTTTTTTACAGGTACAACCAAATTTTTAAAACCAAATCTTTATATCTATGGACGAATCTTGTAAAGGTTTGAAGTAATTTGAGACAACTCAATTCCAGACTAGGTATAACTGGATAGTGTATTTCTCAGGTTAATTTAATCATGTGAAGATTAAATTAATTTGCAAGTAAAGTAGAGCATTAATTAGAGTTACTTATCAGGTGAAATTCATTTTTATTTACTTCGGACCAAAATGGCGGTTTTTTATTAAAATGCTGATCAAAGATACCAGGAAAATAATTTTCTAAGCCAGACGCGCGTTTCATCTACAAAAGACTCATCGAATGAAAAGTGTTGAAAGAGAAAGAAATTACGAAATGGAAGAGTATTGAGGGTTAAAAATGACGATGGGTTCAGTCAAATAATTTGTTTACATAATATTCAATATTTACAATTTTCAAAAGATTTTTTCCTTTCATAATTCATACATATACATTCTTTATAAATGCACTCTGATTGAAAAGCTGTCATATCTTATGATTTTTTAACCATTTGAAGTAATAATTTAGTAAATGTAGTTATCTGGTTTTTTCTTACAACGAAATACTTCATCTTTTTTTCGTTTCTGAATGTTAAAGCATAATACTGTAGCTTTTGATTGTCTTAAAAAAAAACGTATAACTTCGTAATGTTAAGTGGTAATTCCGTGATGCAATTTGAAATAACAATATAACAACTAAGGATGTCAACGTGTACTCGAGTATCGCTCGGTAGAACCGAGTATCGATTACAAAAATGATACTCGGCTATAAACCGGGTTCGTGTTTGACGATGTTGTTGCTCTCTTAAGTTTAAAAAAATATATTGAGAGCACATCCTTATATATTAATCAAAATTAATAAAAGTTAGAATACGATTCGAATGTTTGCGTTAAGCATTCTTAAAAATTTCTTCAAAACAGAGGATATGTAGGATTTATTAACAAGGGCATTTTTCCAAGGGTAACACTTTAGCTAATCTAGTAACTACCCAACCTCCGTACCGTCAGAACATATATTTTAATCATCAGGACTGTTAGTTACCTTTCAACGTTGATAAATCGCAATATCCCAGAAAAAGTTGGCAATATATATAAGAATACATTTGTTACAACCTGTTTCCAAATACTGTTGTTGTTTAAGGATGTACTTAGGTGAGGTTAGGTAAAAATTAAGAAATTAAGAAATTAAAATTGATACTATAAACTTGTAGAGCATCAATTAAGAATAAAGATAAGCTAAAAATATTGATAGGTCATGGACCTCCTTTTCGAGATATTTGAGATTTAAAATATGGCGGGAAAAGGCTGACTCGGACTTTTACCTTATATTTGCATTGGTATTATTTAGGTCTCAAAACAAAAGAAAGAAAATCAAGAATCGTCTAAAATTTTGGTAAATGACCTTTCATGAGCTGTTAAGTCTTATATAAAAAAATAATTGGGTGTTATAGGGCAAACTATTTTACATTGTATTGTATGGAAAAACACCAAGGAGTCCGAACATTTGACACAAATTTCAAAACCTCACCTAAGTACATCCTTAAGTAATAATATTTCTATGAAAATTTACTGGTTACTTGATTAGATAATATCAATGTTTACATAATTGATATATGTAGTAAATGAGCTATTGGTTAAGTCCTAGGTAATAATGTTCAGGGTTTAACGACAAAAAAACACAACGAACGACCTACAATACATACAATGGTACAAGTTTGTGTTTCCATTTTGTAAATGTTTTATCGAACGAGTACTCGAGTATCGCTCTGTAAATCCAACGAGTAATCGATTAGTAAATCTTTACCGAGTTGACATCCATAATAAAAACAGTTTAAATTAGAATCACATGTGATATGATTTCGATAGTCGAACAAAACAAACAATGGACAAAAAGTGTGATTTGTTTCTACTACGAAAATCAATCAACTGTTTTATATATTGGCAAATTTCTTATTAAGGTCAGCACACAATAACAGCATGTCTCACTTCGCACTCTTCTAACTCTGAATATGGCTCATTATAATCAAAAGATTTTAAGATTTTTACATCAATACACTACTATTGTCTAAATTCTGTAAACACATAAAATAGCAAATACAATACAACATTACCATTCAGCCAAATAGGGTTCCATGTACCACATTTAAACAATTCGGGAATCTGATTTGGAATAAGACTTCCTGCATTCATTTCAATTTTGTACCAACCAGGGGTCAATCTTTCATCAGATATCGGTGTGTCACTAAAAGAGTATTGGTGAAATGGTGAACGACTTTCTTCATTTGTTATTGTTGAATAGTCCGAACATGGTTCTAGTGCTAAAATAACGAGACAATTGAATTAAAATATATATGATTGGACATTCCAAGTGGTTAAGTTAAGATATTATGTTTTCGAATGTTTTACAGACGTTATAACTAGTTGGTTGAACGTTTTGAAATAACGGTTTGACGGAGAAAGACAAATATGTTCCTATTGTGGTAACCACTATTCTGCCACCTTTACTCCAATATGACCTTCTAAAATAGAATTACCATGGGTTTGTTATTAAATGAGCAAAACGATGGGTGCTTAAGGAGTAGGTTTGGTAAGGGCCGATTTTGGCCTCAAATTTCAAGTTCAGACAAAAGATTTTGGAAACGTTTTAAACACTATTTAGTGTCTATTTCAGTTGATTCAATTGGTTTATGTGAGAGATTTGTACTGATTCAATCATTTAAAACGCTTTTGTTCAAGCTTAAATATGAAAAATTTATTAAATATGCAAAAAAAAGGTCACTTTTCAGATGGTTTTTGGCAAAAATGAAAGTGGCCGCATCCGTGTTCATCCTCAACCTTTATATATGTTATGTATTATCATCAAATACAGATTTCCGTTGGAGCAGGACGTCTGTAAAATATTCGAAAACATTAGGTACGAGACCACAATTGTCATCCCTTGATTTTCGTTGTCTACAAATATAGTTCCTAGTGTTGACAGTGGGTTACTTCCCATTATTTTTTTTTATACCCCTTCCAAATTTATTTCTCCATGTTTAATGCCTCAAATTGCAAGAAGGGGGTAAAATCACACTGTAAAAAAATTCGGGTCCAGACTTTTAAAGGAAAGTAGTGATTTGGTCCAGCTGAAAAGAGTTAAAAATTAGCACTTCGGAAGCTATCAAAAGATTTTCAAGACGCCCTAACCATAAAATTGTCCATATTTTGAGTTAGAGTCGATGAAGTTTTCTATAATTTTGATATAATTTGTCCAAAAAGTTGTACAATACACTATAAAAATTTCATTGAGAAAGCGCAGGTGGGATTTGTTTTTTGATTTTCATTTATGTTCTTAAAGAAATGCACTACGAAATAATTGTGGTCTCGGAGGTGAAATCTGTAAAAATAGAATACTTTGGCAACTTCCCTAAATGATTTGATGGTGTCAATTTGTCAAATAGCATGAAACTAAAGGATTTAAAATTTTATTTATAGAATTTCTGCAAAAATGACAAATTTTGACATTTTATGGTCAAAATAGGCATTTTATAGCTCTTTTAACATTGATGCATAAATGGCATCCTGATATTCTACCTGACAGGTTTTCATGTGTCAATATTTGTGTTTCTATGCCTTCATCTAGTTCTTTTACTTATTAATGAACTCTCAATCTACGGAAAAGAAGATTATCTCAGACAATATGTACAAAATGTGTTGTATAAATGACCCTTGTCTAACGCCCTGTTTGGATGAAGTCAAAAGTGGGGAGCTTGGTACACACATTTTGACGTCCATACACAAGACCTCACTATATATGTATCAAAGCGCTTTAAAATGTCTATTGTATCTGTTCCATTTCACATAATATCTTTCTTTTCTTCTGTAGGATAGCAAGTGGTTTAAATATAAGCCTGTTGAGACTAAAATTGCATGCAAGTTTTACACTAAAAAGGCAAATATCTTTGTATCAGACCATACTGTCTGCAAGAAAAGTTAATTGAAGGAGTCTTTTTGTGCTCAGATTTGTTGTATCATGTCACATGAGTATAGAAATGATAAAAAAAACACAAATTTTTATTTCTTATAGCCTCAATATGCATTTTTTAATGTAAATATGTGGCACGGCCTAAATTGACCCTATTTTTTTTTCCAGTCTTACTTGGCCTAAAACCCTTTTAAACTAATATGATATGTTATTTTTATATTTGAGAGCGCGATGGAACAGTTTGTTACCTCAAACAAAACTATTTTAAATCGAGTGAAATATGTGTATTTGTATTTAATTCGTTATCTTGATCATTTTGTTAATGTTGCGTTTTAAAGAATTAATTAGTTGCCTGACTTACCCTTTGCAAAATGAATTATAAATAAAACAATCACAAATTGTTTCATCGTGTATTTTTCATTCACTCGATAGCTCCTGTTCATCATGTTCATAACTAGTTTAAACTGAAAGTTTTGTCGAATGACGACTGTCTTTTCTTTAAAGAGTGATCGTATTACGGAAGGAATGTTAAGTCAATACTTCAATTTATGCCAAATAGAGGTATGCACAATACCAAGCGTATATTTACATTTTTCCAAATTATTTTGTTTTATAATATCAACGCCTTCCTCATTTTACAAAACGTGACATGCTGATGAATAAAACCAAAATGATCAAAATTTAATAACACCAACAACATCGTGTCTTTCATATTGACCTTTTTGGATTTTAAATAGAACAGTAAACATCTATGCAGTTCGTCATTTAACTGTCAACCGAATGGTAAAAACGTTCAACAGATACATGTAAAAATTTAAATCTAATTCTATAAACGGTTACGTAATTTGACACATTTAATTATTCAAAAAAAAAACAAAAACAAAACAACTGAAATTGTTGTTAAACATCAAGATTTATTGTTTGCTAAGTTCCACATATACAATTATCAATCGAAAGTAAAATAATAGAAAAAATAACTCCATGGGAAATTATCAACGGGAAGTCATTTATCAAATGACAACTCATTAAAGGAATGGGAAACAACTGTCATATTTCTGACTTGGAACATTCTTTTCATTGTTTAGAAAATGGTGGATAAAGCCTAGTTGTGTAGCTAGCTTAACCTCTCACTAGTATGGCAGTCAAATGAACAAACCATTGCCAAGATATTTTTTTTCTTGTCAACCTTTCCAGTCTTATTTACGTATATTTCTTTCGATATTAAAAAAATGTATATAAGGTCAAATCTAAAATTTCCACAAAGGTTTTTGCAATATCTTTGTCAAGTGAGCCAAAACTAGAAGTAATCACTTATGAAGATCGTGATTTGCTAATTTAGCCAATGAATTGAGGTGATGTCATGCCTTGTATAATAAGAGAGTAATACTATATACACATTTTAATAAGAATTAGATTACAATGTATAAATATTTAATATATACAGTATGTATACACTTCTACACATTCTCAAATTTTCATATCAGTTTTTGTCAGAAATGCGTATCATGTTATCACTGGAGTGCAGAATTTCTTATTTTATGTTAGCAATCAAAATTATTTAGTATGTTCATTAAAAATCCCAACAATATAAAAAAAGAAAGGTCAAGTTTTAACTAAAGAACACATTTTAGAATATATCGAATATAATTTCTAGTTGATGGACAAATGCAATGTAATATAGAGTTGCATCGAATATTAGTGAAACCTTATAATTGCATGTAGTTGTTTTGACATTTTGTTTTGTTTTTATATTAATTAAACAATTGTTTTGTTCTTTTTGTTTAATTTGCTATTTTAAATCAAAATAATTACACATGTTTTAATTGAGATAAAAATAGAAGCTTAACAATTATATAATCCTTCAAATTAAACAAAAAAGAAAAACTTATTTTACACAGTAATTACTTGAATGGCTTCGTTTTACTATAAAACACGTACTCATTACTTTATTCAAATCTACAGAAGTTAACCGCTGTTGAAAGATCTTTCTGCACGATCGTTCATTCATATGCATCGACTATATATATCAACCTACATATATATGTTCGTCCTAATCAAAGTGTTCATATTATACCACTGGAACATCATAATTACAATCAATAAAATGTTCTAACAGGTTAAACAGTGCATTATCAATATTGAAAGTAGAAAATTGTCCCTTTAGTTAGCATTAATTATGAAGCTATAAGTAGGTGAATCGACGATATTTACATCTAGTCTTGTATTGCTTAATTGACGTGTATATCTATATGTTTGTGATAGTGTTTATTTATCGCTTCGTATATTTCATTGTTTATCACATTCTGCGAACGCATAAAAGCTATCATCATCCGTAGGCTGGCTGATATTTTATACAGTAATTACATATACTATTGTTGATCGTCAGTTGATCATACAAGACTTGAATTTGTCAAATATTTTATTCATTGTTTAATGTACTTTTGATATACCAACACAAACACACAATTCTAAAGTAATGCTGTCATTGTTTTTTGTCTTGGTCTCCAATGACAGACTGAAAGATTTTGAATCAGTGTGAATTCAAGGTGGTAGTTGTTTATCTGTGTTGAAGTCTTCAAATGTACAAGTGCCTGTTAATACTTTATGTATTTTTTCTTATGTATCAGCTTTTCAACATTTTAGTTTTTTTTCAATATTTTCCCACGTGTATCATTGAAGAGATGTTAATTATAGAAATGCCCATCTGGTGCTAGAAAATTTGTACCGTTAATTTTTTTTATAACACATTGCAATTGTTTTCTAAATAGCTATGCAAGCAAACAAATGTTTGAAGCAAATTTATACGTCTTGCAATCTGTTTATAATTAATAATCACCTCAAACTGTATATAATCTTTTGACTGCCTATTTTGAATAACATATCAGCAATTTTTTTTAAAAATCAGTCGTGCAAATAACGCACATATCTGTACAAACAGCCAGTACGCAAATTTCTTTAGTGTCATAACCATTTCTTTTCAGCAGATAAATACCTAAACCATTATCGTATTCGATTTCACTACTACAAACATCTTAAAAATGAGTTGTCCGCCGTTTTATTGCGACATTATGCTTCAGCAAATTGTTTTGTAAAATAAAGCAATGTTTCGAAACTATAATTTGAATTTATTTACTTTAATTTTTTCTTACATTTAAATTGTTGTAATTTGATGCGTTTTCTTTTTGTATGACTATTTAAACCTATTGCATGTCTATTACATTGCAATTTCCACTATCTTCCTGGTTACTTTAATCGGTACAGAATGAAGTATATTACATCGAGAGTATTTTACTTTTTAGTTCATGTTTTCCTTGTTATTAATTATTGTGGTAAGTTATTACATTTTCCATACTCATTATAACTCTTTCAAATTGTATAGTAATTTTTTTAATTACAATTGTCATTATAATAAATTGTAATGTGTTTAGATATATAAATATATGTATAGATTGGAGATGAACATGAAAATATACAATACATATCTAAAAGGGACACTCATATAGGAATTAAAAAATAATCAGAATTCGTCAAACGATGCCTTATCGATGTGTCCTATATCTATACACACAACTGATTTGTAAATAGCCGGCAAGATCCAGATGGTATTCCTTAAAGACATAGCATAGAATGCATTATATGGGGGTATATATATGTCTTTGAAGCTTATTGATTATTTGATTATTTCTAAATGAAAAAAAATGAATAAAAAAAAAAATAGTTAAACTAAATTTTGTGTAATACGTTCTTAGGTTAGCAGTAACTCCTGTTCTATCGCAATATTAGTAAAATGTATAAAACATGTTTCTATTAAAAATATCAATGTTGTATTTACATGAAGAGTCAGACCTATTTTAGTTATAATTTATGCCAAATCATAAATTTACAAAAAATAACTATATGTAACGAATGTCAACATTAAAGTAAGAATATTTTAAAATCAATGGGTTTGAATTTTTTTGGTGATGATGATCCCCCATGAATATTAATTTTTAAAGAAAAATCACAATCGTATGCAATTTCGGTCAAATAATCGTAGTTTCTTAATAATTTGGAAACATGCTTTGATCTTGTTTTTTGACTTGATATATGATACACTTCTTAATGTATGAGTCAGATCACAGTGAGTACAAAAACTATTTCCATACAAATTGTGTTCATCAAACTATAACTGAATTGGATAAACAGACTTGTTTACTCGACGAGAGGGATAAAAAAAAGTTCTTGAAACCCAAGCTTACGCCATTTTTATGGAATCATTATTGCTCAGTTTTTACATTTATATTTCAATTAAAACTGTTGTCTATCTTTCAGTCTTTTTGTTCTTATTGTATTTTCCAATATCATTGTTAGTTTCTCTTCTATATGAGTTTTAAATTAGTCCTCTGCCTCTTTTGAATGTGGTTACCTGATAATTCTGGTGATACTGTCATGTGTAGTCAACATAAACTACTGTTTAACATATCATGATAACAGGGAACAAATTCATACTACGATGATATGGATTGCAATCGGAAGTTCTACGAAAAACAAGTGAACTTGTTTCGAAGTACATATAAAGACGCTTAAAAATAAAGAAAGAAACATAAATAACATTAACGTGAGAGCAAATACAGTCGAGGTTAGTAAACCTCACACAATATCAAATAGCACAAGTCAGACATAAAACACCTTTTATAAGATATGATGAATTCCAAACAATTATCTATGATGTTTTTGACATTATGAATCGTACAAATATATGTATTAAAAGAATTACAGTGCCATAATCTAACTGCGCATCTTTTCGAAGCAACTCAGTATTAAACTTTTTTTTAGATGAAGTCAAAATTTGAAAATGTATATATCAGGAATATGACAGTTGTTATTAGTTATCAAAGGTACCAGGATTATAATTTGGTACGCCAGACGCGCGTTTCGTCTTCATAAGACTCATCAGTGACGCTCATATCAAAATATTTATAAAGCCAAACAAGTACAAAGTTGAAGAGCATTAAGGATCCAAAATTCCAAAAAGTTGTGCCAAATACGGCTACGGTAATCTATGCCTGGGATAAGAAAATCCTTAGTTTTTCGAAAAATTCAAAGTTTTTTGACAGGAAAATTTATTAAAATGACCACATTATTGATATATCTATTCGTTTGATGTGTTTGAGCTTTTGATTTTGCCATTTTGTTATTTCCGTTTTGAACTTTCCTTTCAGTGCAGTATTTTTGTGATTTTACTGCAGTAATCACATACGTATAAACGTATGCTTTGATAAATTTCATTCAAAACAATAATGGTAATAACGATTGAAAATCATAATAGTGATAAAGCAAAACATTATGAATTCAAATTTACTTTTCAATTACAGAACTATCATCAGCAGTGACTATAGAAGGTACAAGTACGTATGAGTTATGTCAATTAAAATATCTGATTATAATCAAGAACCAGCAATGGAACTAATTTCAGGATAAATATAAATGAACAGCAATTGACAAGTGTATCTTAACGTATTGAAATATAATAATATTGTAAAGATAATACCAACAATCGGTTTCTGACAATATTTTCCTTAAAATCTCGTCAGCTGCCTCTCTTAAAAAACGTTATTAAAAGACAATTTATTACACCTGTACTCTTCATGCATCAGATATGAACATCCCAAACTAGTTATATACTAAACATAATGATAATTGTCCATGAATAAAATCCACAACAATGTCATGTTATTTATGCTCCTCCTCATTGCTAGTCATCATTCACATGTTCATAATCGTTTGGAATTAAGAGTCCCGAATGTTATTCAACCTATGTACTTTATTTGGTCATATTTCAAGGTATATTTCACTGTATATGGCCATCTTGGATTGAACAATGTCATCGGTCTAGTTATTTGTTTAAATCTTTAAATTTTGAGACAGATTTGCAATTGATGTGTAAAACTGCTTATTTGTATAGAAAAGTAGGTGATTCATTGCATTATACAAAATATTTTCAACATTACCATATTTATGTTCTCAGAATCAATTTTTCAATTTGGCTATTCAAGGGGAGATAACTCTTATGGTACAACTTTTATACTAGTTGGATAGGGAAATTCCAACTTGTTGCAAGAAAACAAGTTCGGTGACATCATTTTTTATTTTGATTTTCTCAAAACATATTACAAATTATATTCTCATATTTTGTTTCAATGTGTTTTTTTTACGAATATTTGGCACTTCTGCTGGACGTGCAGCTAACGTTTTATTATAGTTTTGAAAAAGGCATTGAACAATCTTCATTTATTTTGTTTCAACCTACCTGTTCCTACATCAAATATGTGTTAGACAACAATTTCTACGTACAGACTTTTCTTTAGAAAGAGCGAAGTACATTTTGTTCATCACTCTGAATATTTTCAAACAGTCGTTGGGTTTATTGATTTTTTTTTTAAATACTGCGACCAAATTAGTTGCGAAGATATTTGCATTATCAAGATTGTTCCTGTAGTTTTTAAAAATATATTCTGAATATCAAGCTTGCACTGTGTGGCCACTAAGTACATTTTCTATAAATTCCTTAAAATAGTATTTGTATTTATGTCTTCCTAATTCTAAATCAATTGCATGGATACAAAACTATGAGGAAAGTTTAGCCAACCCATTTGGTCTTTAGGTTGTATGGGTGTCTTTCACCATCTTGGATTGTAAAAAACATAGAATCTATGGTCCAAGTTTTGAATCAAGTTAGCAAAATGTGATGCAGGAATGAAGATAATTAATGTGAATTTGCATTTAAAAGAAAAATTTTTAAGATTATAATTTATAAATATCAATACTTTTACAAGTATAAATTATTTTTTCTCGATTTTTAATGTTTTTAAATTGGCATTTAAAAGGGAGATAACTCTGATATAGAGCATTTCTGACGGAATATACATGGAATTTTGCTAATTTATATTTTAGGCGAAAAAAACGCATGATGACCCTATCTTTTCTTTTGATATTCTCAAAGCATTTTCTAAAAGTTATCTTCTCGTAGACGTTTTTACAATTCTATCATTTGGTTAAGCTTCTAATCACAAAAGGATGTTTTTGCCTGCATAATCCATACAAAATGTGTCATTTTATCACAATCTGTAGCTGGAGAAAATTCACGGTGACCTATCATTGTTATTATATTTTTGAACATGTTTTGGCAAAGTATATACAAATTATATCATTTTTGATTTAGACTCCCATAACACCTTATACATATAAAATCATCCCTTCATACAAAAAAAAAATGTAACAGTTTATGATTCACATGCATATTGTAAATGTAATATTTCCCAGAAAGTCTCTTTTTATTAGTCTGTATGTATATTTAATATAAGTTGTATGTCGTATAACAATGATAATGCATGATCGAGAAAGTTAGGCGTTCATTTAAGTGGTCTTCTTACGTCTTCTGCAATGTTGTACGACTACCAAGCTTGAATTGTGTCCCTTCTGTATACATCAAAAACATCGATTGATTAAAACTACCACTCAAATCATAATTAGCGACCAAAACTTATAATCAGAAATGGGAAGACATTTGGATATTTTAAAGAAAAAAATGATGTGTCGCAGATGAAGTTTACTACAAGATAAACATTTGATTGGTTGTTGGTTGTTAACGTTCATTTGCAAGTTTTTTTTTATGTTTGTTCAGGACGATAACAAATTAATAAATAATGTAATAGGAAAGTCATGTATAACTGGCCATCGCGGATGAATGTCGAAAAAAAGGACTATACCACTGGGAAATGTGGGTATATTGCATAGGGACTAAATTTTGCTTTGCAACAAGCCACCTACAGACTACCAAAAGAGTTGTTGAAAGTATTTTTAATGTGCAGAAAAAGTGTGACACTCTCTCTGCTAGACGAATCAGAGTGATAGTCCGTATTCTAACTGGACAAGAACCAAACTGTCAAATAGACGCCCAATTTTGCAATGGTTAACTGCCGGTAGGATGATGACCAAGAGTGAACATGTGTCTATTACATTGTCACTCTTGTGTAGAGAAGAAAAAAATCATACCGTTTTAAATAATTAACGAAGAACTGAGACATTTCTGTATGACTGAAACTTATAAAGATGACTTGAATTTTTACGAATTATCATAATTAAGCTATATATTAACCCTGAAAACATACATGAATAAATTAATTTAAGGTTGCAGTGCTGTTGCAGCCAGATCATTCAATAGAAATGCACATGGATATCCACAAATATTTCTGTGCAATGCCAGAAAATGACAAACCTGTTCTAGATTATCTTCTGATAATACCGTCAGATCAATAGTGCTTTTTCGCTTTCCTTTTCCTGTGACATTACATGAAAAACCCAAAGCCTCATTTATCTAGTTACATGATCAAAGCCAAAGTGTGTTATACAATATGTAGGACAAACAGGACGGGAGTTATTTAAACGAACACAGGAACATCTATACCGCTTTCGAAATTTTAAGAAATTCAAAAGTATAATTTATCAAAGTTTAGGTAAACACAACCACAATATCAAATTTATTAGATTTCAACCGCTCGAAACGGTCCAGAAACAACAAGGGCAATCGCATAAAAATTTCCGTAAAATTATCGAACTGTCTTTGATTAAACGACGTCAAACAGCTTATCCCCTTGGTCTAAATGAAAATATACTTGGACATGGGAACATATCTACTACTTCTTTTATTGATATCATGAATACGTATCAATCGAAATCAACGAATTAAAAATCGCATAAATTATACACTTGGTAATCTCCTATCTATATTTAGATATAAAGATTTGGTTTTGAAGTTTGGTTGTACCTGTAGAAAACTTATTTCAAACGGAATAGCACATCCTCATTTTTACGGAAATGTTGTTAACCGTGCCCGGAAATTTAGAAATGATCCTTGTAAACTTATCGCACCTTTAAATAAACTTATCGCAAATTTAAATAGACCGATTCTCACAGGTTACCAATTCAACACTGTAAGAAGATCATTGAATATTGTTTTTATTGGTATAAATATTGATTTTGTTATCAGTAAATTAAAAGCAAACTAAATATTACTAGTATGTTATATACATATTCACATTCATGGATCTACAATCTGTCGATACCTGTATCTTGGCATTGCACAAGGTCATGTTCTCTCTGACTGTTTATGACGTCTTTAGACTAAATCCATTTGATGTTGGATGTGTACGGATTGATAATTTAGTCTTAGATGCATGATGTTTTTTGTAAGTTGCTAATGGCTTTGAACTAGCTGTCAGAAGACTGCGAGGACTATCAGATCTGTTCCTAGTGTCATTTTGTTGTTGGGATGAACAAGTACCCGGCCACGTCCACTTGTATTTTTGTCCATCTGATGAGTTAAGCCTTTTTCAACTGATTTTTATAGTTCGTTCTTATGTTGTACTGTTATACCACCGTCCAAGGTTTTTGGGAAAGTTGGGATCATACTAACATGTTTAACATCGCCACATTATGTATGTACGGGCCTGTCCCAAGTCAGGAGCCTGTAATTCAGTGGTTGTCGTTTGTTTATGTGTTACACATTTGTTTTTCGTTAATTTTTTTTATATAAATAAGGCCGTCAGTTTTCTCGTTTAAATTATTTTACATTGTCATTTCGGGCAAAAAGGGCATTGAAATTATGACAGAGAAATATTGAAATATTTACTTATCTGTTAAGGTATTGTTTTATATATGTTTCTGTTTGTCTCCATTGATTTTTGTGCGTGTTATATTTGCCACGTGCTCAGATATTAAACGCATTTCCCAATGTTATTTATTCACTTTTTGATACTCAGAAGTTCGTTAAAATATCCGTCTTAAAACAAATATATAAATGCTATATAAAATCTGAGAAAAAATGGTTTAAAAAAATCAAAATCTTCATTCAGCTTAACACTTGGAGACGTTTTTACAAGAAAAACTAAGTATCAAAACAACTGGTAGCAGCCGGTTTAATATTAGATATCGAATACCGGTTCCAATCGAAATCCATATATAAATTTTTGTTTAAAGAATCTGAAGTTAATTATAACTTTCATTAACTTACATATTTTGTCATACAATTTTGATAATGAACGATTTTAAAATAAGTATATGTCGATATAAATTAAATGAAATAACACGACGACAGAATACGAATATCATTTGAACGCATCTGCTGTTAAATTATATCTCTCTATATATATAAAACAGTACAATAAAATAAGTATTGTATGTGAAAAATTCATATAGAACGTCAATTCAATTCACTCGAGGATTCCTGGTCAGTTTTGTAAATTACAAACTCAAAAAAGTCCCCCAAATAACAAAGTGAAATTAAGAATTAGATAATAGGAAATATTGATTAACATTTTAAGAGGTATTTTAATAAAAGAAGGATAACTGTAATATATAGCATTATGCAAATAGTTTTCATCACCGTCGCCGTCACCCGATTAGCATTCCTTTGTACCGTATAGTCTGCATTTTGCCTAATACGAGATAACAGAACGTCATGGTCGTGATATCAACTGTGATCGATAGTTAATAAGAAAATCGATCACGGTTACTTTCTTAACAAATCAAAAATCATAAAACTCAATTATCAAGAATCAATCTATCACATGCATATTCATGTTCATATTGGCATGACACGGGTTATGTTCTTCTCATATATGTTATGATGGTATGATACTAAACCCCTAACGGGAAGGATTGTGCCTAATGTTCATATGATGAAATCATAATCTTTCAGTCAGTTTAATTGAAGTCTGGAGCTGGCATGTCAGTTAACTGCTAGTAGTCTGTTGTTATTTATGTATTATTGTCATTTTGTTTATTTTCTTTGGTTACATCTTCTGACATCAGACTCGAATAACAAAAATTTAACAGTAAACCGCACTACAAAGTCTATTGCTTTCTCTGTAATTTATGAAGAAACCATTTTATGACAATATATGCATATATTTTTTTCTATCGTTGATAGCTTATATAAATGGTTTGGCGTCTATGCATAAAAAAAAATTTACAAAAAAGAAATAACAAACAATGCATCTTCTGACATCAGACTCGGACTTCTCTTGAACTGAATTTTAATGTGCGTATTGTTATGCGTTTACCTTTCTACATTGGCTAGAGGTATAGGGGGAGGGTTGAGATCTCACAAACATGTTTAACCCCGCCGCATTTTTGCGCCTGTCCCAAGTCAGGAGCCTCTGGCCTTTGTTAGTCTTGTAATATTTTAATTTTAGTTTCTTGTGTACAATTTGGAAATTAGTATGGCGTTCATTATCACTGAACTAGTGTATATTTGTTTAGGGGCCAGTTGAAGGACGCCTCCGGGTGCGGGAATTTCTCGCTACATTGAAGACCTATTGGTGACCTTCTGTTGTTGTTTTTTTCTATGGTCGGGTTGTTGTCTCTTTGGCACATTCCCCATTTCCATTCTCAATTTTATTTGTAAAAATAATTTTAAGATAATTGTGCTGTTTTTATAAATGGGGTATCAGATTTTTTTTACATAAGTATTATATTACAGCTTTGTTTGGCTTAATAAATATTTTGATATGAGCGTCACTGATGAGTCTAATGTAGACAAAACGCGCGTCTGGCGTACTAAATTATAATCCTGGTACCTTTGATAACTATTGTAATAAAACCAAGTAATATAAACATTTCTAAAGTTTATTTTGCAAACTTGTTGTATGCTAAAAGTCATAAATAGAAACTCATTTGATTGAAAACAATGTCCAGTAACTTCCTTGTCTAGAACATGTAGAATATTTAAATATTTAATGACGCGGGTATCGACTTTATTTGTGAAAATGATGAAACGCTGTGAATAAAATTAAATACAGATATCATTCATGTGACACAGTCGTTAAAACCTGGGGATCTTTAAGGTTACGAGTTTGTAAAATATTCCCCATATAGCGCCAAAAAAATAACAGAAATAAATAAATTGAAAAGTAATATATTATTAGATATGATATTGTTATCTTGAAATAGTAGAAATTTATGAGACGATCGTCATCTGTTTTAAGGCAAACAGGTGTTTCCCTCTTGCTGTATCATTGTTATGTCCTTCTAATGTAATAAAATCATACCACTTCTTTTTGTATACTAGCTTTTCTGAGTGAAAGACTTTTATTAGAAAAATTACCATGGACATACTGAAGATGACAATGTAGCCATAGAAAAAAATATAAAGCTTTTGATACAAAATAAAGGAAAGTATATCTGATTCTTCATTTTCACCACGAGGCGAAACCTATAATTTTCGAGTATTTATAATCTACGACAACACATATAGAAACATAATTGCATAACAAATATTTTCAACGTTTGGATGACCCCCAATATCCTCAATATATTTGCTAGTTTATTTAAGTTACATTATAAGAAAAGTAGCAGTAATTAGAAAAGGTACACATTTGGAAAATTGTAATCTCAATTAGTATATGTATATTGCATGCATGTATATATTACGTAAATATATTTAAAAAAAAGCATAAAAGTATCATATACAATGTCACATGAATAAGCTATTCAACCATTCAAAAACTTTATCTTGTTTGAAAATAGTATTTAGAAACTTGTTAAACACAGAACAATGTCTATCTAGTAACTTCCTTGTCTGTATTTGAGTACGGAATGACGCGTCAATTTAATTTGATAAGATAAAATAATAAGAATGGAATTTAAAAATGGTGAACACTCATTCTTCAATCTTGTAAGACTTCCTTTGTGTATATCGTTCTCCACTTTATAAAACGTTGGACAACAAAGCAAATGACTTTATGTCAATTTCACCACAACAAAAATCGTTGTAAACATGTTAATCAAACGTAAAACCTTAAACAAGCCCAATAAATTAACAATACTAGTAAATATTAAAATCCTGAGTTTAATACAAGAAATCAGGTCATCAATTATTCCATGACACGAATATGTCTTTGCAGTGGCGTAGCCTGCCTTCTGTTTATACAGAGGCAGGGGGTCAGGGGGGCATTGAAGCTATAGAGGTTTTTACAATTTGACCAAGAAAAAAATCGTTAAAAGTAGTTGCTGTTCAATGTTATTTCATCATAATACTGTTAATTATATGCCTTACTATCTATACTCAAAGCTATAAAAATAACAAAATACGTGAAGGTATCACATTAGACAACCAATGAAAAGTCAGTTTCCTGACTTGCTAACAGTTACAGAAAGCAGGAACATATATATATTGACATACTGTTCTTTTCGCTTGCAATGGGGTAGGACAAAATAAATCTGTTGTCGATTTCCTTTTACTCTGACAAACTTGAATTACAGAAAACTACCGTAAAGGGTATTTCCAAGTAGAGGAGGGAAAATTAATTCAAATGTTCCCATAAGTCTTGAATATTTCGTAAAGGGTATGAATCAATAACCGCGCCAACAAGACATAACAAGTTGCTACATGATTGTTTAGTAGCCAGTTTGCTGCAATAATCATTTAAAAGAAAATACTGCCTCGGTTGCCTCAACGTAAGCTACGCCCCTGCCTTGTTTGACTTAAATGTTATATATTTATACTTTCTGTTGAAGTTTCAATTTTTATAAACAAGGTATCGTAAATTGTAAAAAAGAAAAACCATCGGAGAAAAGTAAATCTTTTCTTCGAGGTTCGCTATATTTTTTAATCTTAATAAATTCATCGTCAGTCAGCAAATTCTCCATATCACAAAATGAATGATTTATCTGGTGTTATATTTTGCAGACTCCAATCCGCTATTACTTTTCTCTGATTCTAAAAACATCATTATATTGGATACTGCAACTTTGAACAAAACAATTGTCGCAGAAGGTTACAACTATGCTTTATTTGTTGATTACCACAAAAGAAAAAACATGATTTTTTGGTCTGATATGACAGGAGGGACAATATCTAGGTTTGTGAAATAAGTTAATGATGTCGTTTTTGTTGTTTCCAATACATAGTGCATATAAGTAAGTATTTTCAACAAATTATTGGAATACCAATATATTCTAACTGTATAAGTAAATGTAAACAGTTATCATGTCTTACACTTTAAAATATTGCTCTATTTAGAGTAATTGTTTGCATATATTATATATTATATACAGTTATATATCAAGGGAGTCGCGAAAAACATATTCTTTGAGTGTTCAATACAAACCCTTGTCTTGGCACCGTTATATTGATGATATCGACATCAAATAATACAAAACTGCTGACCTTCATCAACATTTTCTAGATTTCTGTAATGACTTAAATCAATCTATAAAGTTCACATCTGAAGTTTTAAATAAGAAAATTGCGTTTCTCGACACCACCATAACTTGAAAATAGAGTCATAACAACCGATCTTCACACCACAAAAACTCTGACAAACACCAATTTCTCTTTCTTTAAAAAAAGATAAAATTGGGACACAGAAGTTAGACCAGAGAGAAAGAGAGAAGAAGATTGTGAATGCACGAGTAACGAACTCTTGAACCTGATTAACTCAATGAGAGAGACGACAAAAAATTATAAAAAAACAAATTATAATAATAATCTTTAAGTCATACAATTGGCAGACTTCATACAATTTATAGAAATTCATACAATTTATAGAACATCAATAACTTTAATATAATTTTGTGTAAGATCGTCTGCAATAGATCATTCAGCTGATCTGTATGCCTTATATTTCATATATGTGTTACGAAGATATATAAAACCTGACGAAGAAAACTAACACCTGCGGTCATGAAAAGCTTGATTGTGTCGAGCCTATGTGGTCGAAGGTGATTTGGTGACACGATACCTCAGTTACATGAATTCGAATCCCGGTAAATTTATAGATCTTACATTGTTGGGCTTGAAAACTGCAAGTGAGTTATTTACAAGATCACAAAGCGTCTCGTTTATTATTTTTTTCTTCTTTGAGAATTAACTTATATACATATATATTTTGATATACAGGATAAATTACCCATCAACAGTTAAAACACCTGCAGAGGTTATACTTCGTGGAAGCAGTCCTCTGGGTATTGCAGTTGACTCAATACATGATCATTTATACTGGGCGGACACAGGCCTTAATAAAATCTTTAGATCAAATATCGATGGTTCAAACACAACAGTTATCTTAGATAACACTGGTCATCCTGTGGACCTCGAGCTGGATATGATAAATGGGTATGGTTCAAGAGATATCGATTGTATTATAGTTTACAACCATTATCAATTATTATTAATATTACAAAAACATTTCATAACAAAAAATGTGTATGGTTTTCAAACGGAAATATTATATAAATGTTGTGTATGGATAAAAATTAATTAACAAAAACGAATAACAAACATTTAACAGTAAACCGCACTACAAAGTCTGTTGCTTTCTCTGTAATTTTTTTTGATATGATGAAACCATTTTATGACAATACATGCATATATTTTTTTTATCGTTGATAGCTTATATAAATGGTTTGGCGTCTATGCATAAAAAAAAATTACAAAAAAGAAATAACAAACAATACATCTTCTGACATCAGACTCGGACTTCTCTTGAACTGAATTTTAATGTGCGTATTGTTATGCGTTTACCTTTCTACATTGACTAGAGGTATAGGGGGAGGGTTGAGATCTCACAAACATGTTTAACCCCGCCGCATTTTTGCGCCTGTCCCAAGTCAGGAGCCTCTGGCCTTTGTTAATCTTGTATTATTTTAATTCTAGTTTCTTGTGTACAATTGGAAATTAGTATGGCGTTCATTATCACTGAACTAGTGTATATTTGTTTAGGGGCCAGTTGAAGGACGCCTCCGGGTGCGGGAATTTCTCGCTACATTGAAGACCTATTGGTGACCTTCTGCTGTTGATTTTTTCTATGGTCGGGTTGTTGTCTCTTTGACACATTCCCCATTTCCATTCTCAATTTTAATATACAGTAAACTGCATTACAAAGTCCATTGTTTGTTGTGTAATTAATATCATTAATCATTATTATGAAACATTTCATGACAATACATGTTTGAATTTTTCTAAGATTGATTCTTTATACAAATGTTTCCATGTGTATGCATTAAAAAAATAATAAAAAAAGAAATCATAAAAATTTAATACATGTTGTAGTTAATTGCATTATAAAGTTCATAGCTTACTCAATACTAGTTCTGTTTGTTAAACTGTTTGCATTTAATATGAATTTGACATGGTTGTAGTGAATTATTATAAAACTCGTTTAAAATTGCATCTTTTAATCAACAAAAGATGACTCTAAATTACAATGAGGATTGACTTCATGATGAGTTCTGTATATTTTGAAATATTTTGTCACAAAACAGTGAAAGCGAAATACAAATACATGGAAGATTGCTATATCTGATAATTCAATTAATTAACCTTCTTCTTTTTACTTTCGGAGAACTTAATTTTGGTATCTTTTATCATCACTAGAATAAAAGCAGGAGTACCTCATTATGTTATCAATTATCGAGTTAGTTACCTCTACGTCATGCTTCCTTATTTTTTTTAGTATGTGTGTATCTTTTTAATGCAGATGGCTATATTTTAATGATAACGGTATCGAAAAATGCCGGCTGGATGGAACTGACAGACAAAATGTTATAAATGATATTGGAAGCTCAGAAAATATACTTTTGGGTAAAGTTATTAATATTTGGTTAATGACACACTTCACGCTTTGGGAGTGCATTGTGGGTAAACAAAACTATATTGAATGTCAGCTAATAAGCAAAGTAGTAATCAGTTACGGCTGTCCCTACCATACCACTGTGTCTAAACCACACCGGCAAAATTTGTTCGGACTGGATGGTATCTAACATCCGGCACAATGACGGAACATAAATAGACAGAAGAAAGATAGGTTTATCTTTATTTTCTTAATTTTTTATGATATCGAAGAATATATATACATATACAACAATTTTCTATTGTGATATGCAATATTTTCTACAACCGTTCTATATTAACGGAGAAATAAGTGAAAATGCCGAATTGAGTGAACCTGGCCTCGAAATTGTTTAATTTCTCGTTAAATTGTTCACATTGTACGGGAAAAAAGGTACGGGAAGATAGATACTGACACGGAGATTGCAAAACTAGTCATTATGAGCATCTCAATACTTATATTTCTGTGTATTGAAGGAAAGAAATGGGTCATGTCAAATTAAAATACACCGGTTTTGTCATTGTTTTTACTACACAAATATCCGGTTTCGTCTATATATATCACCCGTTTTTTTATATTTTTTTAAAACCAACAATTTATGAAAAGCAACGTTAACACCGATCTGAACATTGTCTTTCGATATATTTATTGTAAAGTAAACTTGGCGTGTTTTAGTTTATTTTAAACGGGCATTTTGAACATAGGACTTAAAAAGGTTTATTTTGATTTTAACTAAAAGGTTTACAATAATTACGTCCTGTCAAAATTGTGACGGGCGTGTAAAAACGAAATGAAATGAAAAAAAACTCTTAATTAAAGGTCAATAAGTTTTATAAGAATATCGGCCAAGTCGATTTATTTGTATATCTTGACTTCCTTAGTCATTTTTGCTATATGACTTTTATATGTTTAAAAAAATAATAGATACGAATTGATAAAAAGAACTTTAAATTCGTAATTTAAGGGCAATGCAATAACTCCTTTCAGAACTAATGTGAGAATTTTATTGTAAATGGACAAATGGTAGAGCTTAACCTTTTGAAGATAATCATCTGGCCCTCTTGAATTTTGTGTCTACGGCTGTTTATAAATAATTGACATCATGCACTTGCATGCCCCCTTTGTTTATGTCTTAGTCATGACGGCCGTCTTGGTTGACAAGCGGGATCACAGTAAACATTTTAAAACTAGATACCTTAATTATAATTAAAAAAGACATATGATTTTAGATAAGGTTTGTTAAATGCAGCCTTGTAATTTTAAATGTGAAAATTTATGTAAATCTTTTTATTGAAAGATAATGAACGACGGTAGACCGGTGCCAAGTGATAAAAAAAACTTTTCCTGTTGGGACAAGTGAGCTAAAAACAACCAAGAATTCCAAATAAAATTACACCCTTCTTGAATTAAAAAAAAATGTAACAACTGAAAATTTCAAATTTCATGAACAAGATAACTTGATCGGACAAAGCAAACAACTTCACTGGCGTTTTTTTTTTTTTTCAAAAAAACAAATAAGACATATTATTGATATAATTTTAAGTGTACGCACTGACATGTCCCAAATGCTTAAATGATCGCAATTCAATCTATCATGAAGGTCTGTAAGATAAAAAAAAAATGGTCACAGAAACTTAACCGATTGTTTATGGAACCATTTAGGTCGAGGTCTAATGAATCCTGCCAGACGGACATGAACACATTCTTATTATTAAAACCAACAACACAAAGCCCTCAACATTTACTTATCAAAGAAGGAAATAAGTTCACGGTCACATGAATCGTCATGTGGCCAAAGGAAAAATAATATAGAAATGAAGTCAATGGCAAGGGCAATGGACATATGGCAAATAAGGGAACAATCGTTAGATCTGTGTTCCATACTTGTATATGTTGCAGTCAAACCTTCTAACTTTTGACATATGCAGCTGTATACAAATAGTTCAAAACGCTATGAATTCGAATCACTTAGTCTCGCTTGTTAAAAAATATCAATGAGAATGTTTATAATAAACAAAATCAAACTCACATAATCTGATTTCGCGGGTGTCCATGTTTTCTTATTTCTTACAATATTTTAATTCAGTATACACTTTATAAGATAAGTGGCGAATCTAGAAGACGTATAGGTTGCACGCCCCCGACCCCACCTTTGATTGCCTAAACTATATTGATTCATGTATTTAGCGATTTATTAAAGCAAATAATAGTGAAAATGTTGTTCGAATTACGTCTACTTTGAAATAAACTGAATCCGTCTGTCCGTATATATATTGTCAAAATATATTGACCAACGTCAGTGTATGATCATCTTAACACATTGGCGACAATACAGACCCGTTTTTTATAGTAAGGTTAACCATGGAAGTAATAGGTTAAAACATATTTATTATTGAATTTTGTCGATGTCCTGAGACCAATATACTAATTTATACTTAGTAGTTTAGTTACAATTAGTAATAAAAAATATATTTTTAATGCATGGTAGTTGTAATCCTTTACTTCCTATAAACATTCATTTTCTATGTTAATTATGCATGCATATATACATTTGTATTATCATCAACGTTTATCCTTAAGAAGATTTATTTTTAACGATCATAGACATAGAAAAGATTACATACATAGAATGATAAGATTACTTATAAAGGTGTCCATCCTATTGTACGAGAAAATCACATATAAATTGTGTGTTTCGATTTTTTTAAGACCGTAAACTCTAATTTCAAGTTTTAACATATTTTCCATAATTCATATAGAAAACACATATTTGAGAGCTTTAAGGTGGTACCTAACACTACAGGGAGATAATTCTGTAAAATCAGCTCAACGTTTTAATTACGTTGTGTTGTTAAGGGAAATTCAATATTAAGCTTCTCAATGATCAAAATAAGTGTTTTGTCAAACTGCTATATAACCAGTGTAATTTTTCTGAAGAAAAAAAACGGTTGGTTCAAATTTTTTGAAATTTTTATATTTTTGTAAAAGGGCTAAAGTAAATACTTTGTCAAAATTTTAAGAAAATTAAACGACCCAAATTAATTTTACCACCTTAACCTCAATTTGCGTTATAACCTTCATTTCTATCTATACTGCTGTTAAAAATTTTCGAATGCAAAGTTAAATTAAAATTATTTGTGTTCTATAAGAGTAGGAATTCTAGTGTTTGCTATTTATTCATTTGAATCTGAGACTGATCATATAAATGATATGTTTTCCTGTGAAAGAACTTTCCAACGACTCACCAAACTCCTTTTTAACACTGAAGTTAAATTATCAATTATAATGTAATGCGATTATGATTTATTTTAATTTGACCAAACCGGGTTATGCATTGTGAAAATTATGACAAAACCGGCCAGTTCCATTTCGACATGACCCATTTCTTTCGTTCCATACTCAGAAATACAAGTATTGAGACGTTCATAATGACAAGTTTTGTAATCTCCGTGTCAGTATATATCATCCTGTACCTTTCTTTCCGTACAATGTAAACAATTTAACGAGAAATTAAACAATTTCGAGGCAAGGTTCACTCAATTCGTCATTTTGACGTGCATTTTAACTTATTTCTCCGTTAATATAGAACAGTTGTAGAAAATATTGCATATCACAACAGAAAATAGTTGTATATGTATATTTATTGTATAGCAATATAATATTTCCCACAGAAAGTAACCAACCGTTAGCGTGCAATACATTCTAATATTACACTAGTGCAATAAATCTTCAAAATTCATTACGTCATCAACGACAAAATTTTAGTTTAAACTAATTTTTCCTTTTAAATATTATATTGCCATACAATAAAAGGATTATTGCATGAATATTGGGGAATATTGTCCCTCGTAGAACATATATTGCACTCGCAAGCTCGTGCAATATAAAATTCTACTCGGGACAATAATCTCCAATATTTATGCAATAACCCTATAATATTCTTCGATATCATAAAAAAAATAAGAAAATAAGGAGAAACCTATCTTTCTTCTGTCTATTAATGTTCCGTCATTGTGCCGGATGTTAGATACCATCGAATGCGAACAAATTTTGCCGGTGTGGTTAGACACAGTGCATACTACTGCATAGTATTTTTTTTTTAAATTAACACACATTGAGGTTAATTTTTGCAAAGACGCCATTGAACAATGCACTCTAACTGTAAGTTGTTATATATTAATTGCACACGATCACCATGCCAGGTGATGAGTGTTTAAAAGGAAACGTGCAAGATAAACATGCACAGTCCAGATAAAAACTAATTTGAAAAAGAAATCTAAAGGTGACAAATATTTAAAAAAAACAAATGAAAACAACTTGCATGCGTTTGAAGCGCTTTTCTGGATTTATCTTTATCAGGAATGCACAAAGCCGAATATTTGAAAGCAAAGAGCTTTAATAGAGTATAATAACCAAAAAAGTTAAAGAGGTTAATAATCATATAGGACCTTCAAAAAAGTCCTAAAAAGTATGCTTTCAAACAGGTTCCAAAAACGTTAAGGTACTGCTTATCTATTTATACTAATAATCAGTTTGATTATTTTGATGAATGTATTGCTAATTGAAAGTGTCTTGTGAACTCCGAGGAAAATTCAAAACGGAAAGTCCTTGATGAATTGTCAAAATTAAAAGCTCAAACACATCAAACAAATGGATAGCAAATTTCATATTCCTGACTTAGTAAAGGCATTTTCTTGTCTAGAAAATTGTGGATTGAAATGTATCAATAAGATAACATATTATTCAATCAAATTGGGAAAAGTCTCTCATTTCAGATTTCGACGAAGGTCGAGTTTACTGGACTGATGTTGGTCGGTCCAAAATAAGATCGGCTTTATTTAATGGATCTGACATCGCAACAGTATATGATGTATCACCTTGGTCTTTCTTCTTAATGGGATTCGACATTAGCGACATTCATATATATTTCGCAGATTGGAATAGAGGAAATCTGTATGCTATTCCAAGACATGACGAAAGTGCTGTGGGAGAATTAATATATTCTAGCAATGAGTACATGATGGATGTTAAAATTTATAAATTATCAGGTTGTACATAATACTATAAGCGATCTTTTTATATGTGTCTGTTGTACATTTTAGTCTAACACATAAATTATCAATAATGTAAATAATGTGATTTGATAAAGAACAATCGCGAAAGTAATCCTTAATACAGAGAACCTTACATAGCACGTCCTAGTTCAAATTCAGATGTTATAATATGGTTAGTGATTTAATTAATTATAATTTTGAAACTTAGGCATGTTCCGTCAACTTTCTCGGACATATTATCATCAAGCAATACCACTTTAGCTGAGCAGTTGCGCATTTTGGTCATTCAAAATATGTTCCTAAGTGCTGGAGGTAGATATGATAGAGACTAAAAACATTATACAAACTGTAAAGACAGGTATAACTGATACTGACGACACTTCGAGGAAGAAACATTCCAAAGTTTTAAATGATTAAAGATGCAGATGTTACAATAAAAATGACTGAGAAATTTCGTAATTCTCCTATAAATCTGTCATTTTCATGAAACTGGATATTTTTCATTTAGAAAATAGGCATTAACCATTTACCATTTACTTTGCATTTTTAAATTTAATAACATATAAACATATAATTTAATTGCCATTTTATAAAGACATTTTTACATTGGTACTCATTAACATACCGTTTAATTATAGTAATGGTTCAAATTTTACTGCTTCAGATAAGCATTTTGACAATCAATTTCTCTTCGGTGATGTTTAAGGTCAAAAAATTTGGAAATGCGAAGGTTATTTGAAAATTAGGAACTGATGAAGCTACAAAGAATAAAAAAAAAAAACAAAGCCGGGCAAGGAATCATAAGTTTTGTGCAAAGGAAATACAACTGCTTACTTTAACACATTTACACTCATGCAAGTTACTTAACGGACTATACTTAATTCACAGGGAGAGTCATGAATAACAACTGAAATCGAAACTATATATTTCATCAAATGGGTAGCAGTAATACTATGTGTTTTCTTCAGAAAATGAATGTATCAATTACAAGGTTATTCGACACGAAGAAAAGAGATCAGCAGGATATAAAACTGATCTATCGTTAGATCTACCTATCACTGACGATGGATTAGAACATAATTGGTATCGAATTGAAAGTGTAAATGGAGATAACATGCCTTCTTATGCTCCCGGTGTGTTTCATTGTGGAACATATAATCCAATATGGTTGAATGGTAAGTGATCAGTTTATGAATGCGATCAATTATAATAAGCGTTAGCTTGTTATGTTCGTGGTTACCATAATACGTTATTTTGGGAAGTGTATTAAACTTTTTTTTATGTATTACTTAGTATATATTAGTTTTTACATGCACGATATATACATCAAAAGGTCAAAAGAACATGTAAATGTTTAGATCGACCATATACCGCCTTGTAATATTGTTAATCTGTTAAACAAACATGTATAAATTTCCAAAATAATATGCGTATCATTTTTTTGAATCATATGCTTGCTGTGTGAAACATTCTTCTTTTATACAGATACAATAAGTTTACCAAATAAAAGTTTGTCAGCAGCATTACATGAATGATATTTCGGAAACTTTTATTTTCCTCTCTTCCTTTTTTATGTTCTTTATTTATTTAGCGTTAAGATTCTTTAAAACACATTTGATAGGTTAAAGATATTTGAAATATAAAACTATACATGTTAACAGAGAACGGGTATAAATTAGCTTGCAATACAATCAGGATTTTATTTATATATCACAAATTGATAAATCCTCTGCCAAAATACCTTATACTAGTAGTAGACCGGTGGACATAATTGATTTTTTGATAGCCAATAGCAAACTGTTTCTATTGAAACAAAATTACTTTTTTCATAAAATCTGACTATATTCATCATATAAAAAGTTCGTTGATCCATATTTTTATAAACTACATTTCAGCAAAACCAGATAACAATACGTTTATAATTTCCTGCATGCGTCTTTTCTTAATAGATGTACACCAGGAATGCCCAAAGCCGAAGATTTAAAAGCAAAGAATGTATAAAAAAAATGTTGAAAAGCTATATGACAAAAAAATGGACAAACACGTAAAACAAAAACGTCAAATGATTTATACAAAAATGTTCTTCGCTGGTATTACTTGTAACTTGCCAAAATTCAGTACGTTTTGAAAAAAAAGAACATACTCTGTATTCTGTGTGATGCTTTGACATATACATTTGACGGTGAAATATAGATTCAAATTTTTATGAGATTTACCAATCATTTCTTTATTTCACACAATATTTTCTTTCAATGTAACGTACTATAAGCATATGGCTGTCATACACGTAGGAGGTTTAGCTAGCTATAGTTTAGATTCACAATTGTAAATTGAAAGTTTGCTCTACATTTTGTGTACCAATTCATGAATATGAGAGTTGTTTTCTGTTAATTTATAATTACTATATGTAAATAATTCCAGACCTAGAACTATAGCTTTATAACTTTCACATTATTGCTATGCTGTTTATGTTGTTGTCTCTCATTCAAATGCAAGACACAAAATGCGTGTCTATGGTGACAGCGGCGGCGTTGAATCTTTACATAAAAGATGTTATTTTTAAAACAGTAAAGCTGAAAATACAATACCGGGAAGACAGATGAAAATGTTAAGACCTCACAAGCACTGTCTTATACGCATAGCTTCTGAAAAGCTAATGTACCTTTCAAATATTTTACCGACTACTCATGAAAGTAAGGTCTTCAATTGGACATTGTTGGACAAACATTTACATATTATAATCATTCTTTGTGTCGAAATCAGACAAGAACCAAAGATTTTATGTTTTATATTAAATGTTGGCATTTGTTTTTGTAGCAGTTCTGTGTTTCTTTCATTTTGTTGTTTTCCTGTTAAAGATTATGTTTTTCCCCAGTTTTGTCGCTTTATCGATTAGTGACTATCGAATGGGCTCTAGCTTCCATATATATAAAGAAATCAAACAATGATTCTGTTTGTTTCGTTATCAGTGAAAGTAAAATAGTGAAATAATAGTTCACCATTTGCAGTCAGTAAGTGCAATTTTATTATAATAATCTAAGAACATCGATGTTGAATTATTCAATTGCAATTGAATAATTCGAATCCATTGAATCTATATTAATGTACCTTCAATTTAACCCCTCAGCTAGAGTGGATTATGCGTGTTCAGTAATTAAAAGAAAAAAGAGGTCAACATTGAATTGAAACAAAAGATAAATCATTTGATTGAATGATTCGATGATAAGACGATGGTTAAAATATATTTTTAACCTGTAATATGAAATTAAACAGACATAGAATAATCCAGTTGCACGGTATCGCTATTTTTTTTTTATCTCTATGTACATGTAGGTTTCGTTTACGGATATAATTGTCGGTAGTCTTCGGAGGTTCATAGAAAACTAATGGCATCTAAACTATAGTTCACAAACGTAACGATTATACCTATTTTCTCTACATATTAGCTCTTATGCTGTCATAGTTTATTTGATTTTTTATAATTTGAATACACATTTTTTTATGTTAAAATTCAAAAATGAGAATTTGAGTCAAATCAGTTAACATGAATTGGATAGCGGTATACTATGTTGCCTTTTTTCAAACAATAGCTGAATTAAAATTTTAAAACAAATGTTTGACGGACCTTTTGAAAATTTATATTTAAGGCGATTTCACATCTTAATTGTTACCGTGACACCGTTGACCGATTTTGTAAGTCTATTAAAATACGATCAAGGAATACTTTTCGATCCTGTAAATTAACCTTAAAACGTTACCAATTTAACACTATAATTAGAACTTTGAGTACTGTGTTTTTTTCGCGTTAAATATTGAGAAAACCTTAACATTTTTCTGACTTTCTATGACGATTTTTAATTGAATTCATTTGATGTTGGATGTATACTGATATTATTACTCAAGTTTAGATATGTGATTTTTCATTATTTGTTATTGGCTCTGAACTTGTTTTCAATGACTGCAAGTTCTCTCAGATTTAAGCTTTGTGTCTAGATCTAGCTGCTTGTATTGGTTGTTTTTTGTGATCTGTATCGATCTGTTAAGTTAGGCTCTGATTTTCGTAGTTTGTTCGTGTTATCCCATTGTTTCAGGTTAGAAGGAGGCTTAAGGGCTCAATAATCATTAAAGCAGGCGAAACATTTACGAATGCCCGCCTGCACCAAGTATTAATTCGTTTACCATTTAACATTTAAAGGCAGAATTCATAACAATCTTTGAAAATTGCACAGCTTTTAACCGTTACAAGGATCAAGAATGACAATAACGTTTTTGTCACGGAAGACGCTCATCTTTGAATTCGATAGAAAAATTGAGGTAAATAAGTAAGTTTTGTCAAATATTTTTATTACGATAGCAAAGTAACATTAGAAATGCAATGTTATTTCCACCTTATAAAGACTGGATACATCGCACAGGTACTAATATATTTATGATTTTTCTATCTAATGAATGATTGTGGTAATATAGTTATCAAAAGTACCAGGATTATAATTAAGTACGCCAGATGAGTAAATATAGAACTAACTTTAGGAGCTATGTGACCTTTTTATTGCTTTTTTTTTGGATACATTTTTCGTGTTGTTTGTATTTTACTGGTTTATAGTAAAGTCATATCTGTTGTTTGAATTGTAGGGTCTTTCCCAGGATCTGATGACAACAATGTAACAGTAGAGGCTTGCATACAAACTGCTGATCATATATGTGAGACGTCTATGTATATAGCTATAACCAACTGTGGATCATTTTACGTGTACTATCTTCAAAACACAACAAAAAATTCTGCATATTGCTTTGGTAAAGTATTTAACAAAATAGATATGTGTTTAATTCTAAATTTGCTAATCATCAAAGGCATCAGGCTTGTAATTTGATACGCCAGACGCTTCGTTTCATCCACACAAGACTCATTAGTGATGCTCAGATAAAAAGTTGTTAGATAGCCAAACAAGAATAAAGTTGAAGAACATTGAACATCCGTAGAGATAATCAACTTTTCAAAATCAAATGTTTGCACAAGGCTATAATAGTTATCAAAAGTACCAGGATTATAATTTTATACGCCAGACGCGCGTTTCGTCTACATAAGACTCATCAGTGACGCTCAGATCAAAATAGTTAAAAAGCCAAACAAATACAAAGTTGAAGAGCACTGAGGACCCGAAATTCCAAAAAGTTGAGCCAAATACGGCTAAGGTAATCTACTCCTGGGGTAAGAAAATCCTTAGTTTTTCGAAAAATTCAAAGTTTATAAACGTATAACATCCTCCTATAGTTACACTCGAGATAACATTTTGTATACTAGTAGTTTAAAAGAAATTAAAACAAAAGTAGTAAAGTTTCCACTGTTTCGAGAGATTTACACCACATGCTAATTTGATATACTGAAAACATCTCAAACTAGATGAAAATGCATTTTAGGTTTCCTAGTGAACATCCATCGGTTCCGATCTAGTCGTCATTAAAACCTTAAATAATACTGGTCATCTCAAACACTTTTATTTTTCAATAAATCCAGATTCCAGATAACAAAAAAACAAAATAATAAACCCTTTGAAAGAGACATAGTATTAATCACTAAAGATACCATGGCATATTAGCACTTACAATAACGAATTTCTATACGAGATATAACACAACCCTCCGACTTACCCGAGGATAGTGGTGCACCAGAACAACAGAAGAGCTGAACTAAACAAAAAACAAACATTACATATGATGAACATCAACAAATAACAACCGAACAAATACACTAAAGACTCCTAATTTGGAACAGGAACACATTAATTGTGACAGGTTTATAAATGTAAAAGCTATATAATCCGATTGTTTACTAAAAGAAAGATAATTCTCATTCTTTTACGCATAAATATTCACTTAATCTAAAGTATAATGTATAGAATCCCATTATGTTATTTTAGGAAGTGGTCCCGTATTTTGTCCACAGGGTCTCTCCTCGGACAATGGCTATTATCCGGGATGTAGCTGTAAGTAATCTATTTTATAAGATTATTGGTTTGTATTTCGGTTACTTTTACCATAAGAAAATTATTGCATACTTTTTATACTTTTTTTACATTTGACATTACAAAATTATACAGGAACTATGATAGAATACTACTAATATTTTTTTTTTTCAAAATTATACAAGTTCATATTTTGTTAGATGATTTGCTTCACTGGTTTAATCCGTCCATATATATCAACACCAATAATGAGTGGGGTTTCGCATTAAACCTAGGGATTAAAAAATTAATCTGAAACATTTTATTTTTCGAATATTAAGTTTTATTTAACTGATAATATGCTCACATGAATTCAAGTTGTTGAGGTTAACATATTTGCATAAATTAATGTTACATGTACCAATACTCTGAAGTGCCTTGAGGACAAATAGTTTACAACCTATGGATATTAGGAAGGAATGGTTAACTCCCTAAATGAAAAACGGAATTTCAAAATCTGCAAACAAATCTTAATTCATATAGTGTTACATACGCACTTTACTGGATTATCGTCATCTGGAATACCGAAACCCTAACTTTTTAAAACCAATGAGTAATAAATATTTAAGGACAAACCCAGAACTTTAACAAGAAGCCAAAAACCAGTTATTATCGCCTTTGAAAAGGCAAATGATGAGTTGTGAAATGTGATATTTTTGACAAGAATTAACATAGATCCTCTTCTTTCAGTAATTTGAAATAAATGCTCATTGTTCTCCTTTGAAAAGGGGCGAAAGATACAAGAGAAACATTCAAACTCATATATCGAAAATAAACTGACACTGAACATCATGGCTAAAACAGATAAAAGACAAATAAACAGACAAATAATATTACACAAGACTCAACATTGAAAAGTAAAGACTATACAACTTAAACCCCAAAAAAAAACGCGGGGGTGATCTCATGTGTTCAGGACAGGTAAGCAGATCCTACTCCATATATGGCACATGTCGTGTTGCTTATGTTACAAACCCTCCAATAACAATTGGAATATCATCGTTTGCTAAGTAAGAAGCAGGAGCTGATATGTTATGCAGTTAAATGCTCTAATATAGCTCTAAAGATTTATTTGTTAATTACAATTGCTGATTGCCGGATATATAGATGTAATACCACCAAATCATGGTACGTCTCATCCGGTTGAATACGAAAGTAGGTCTAAAAAATATTCCCTTGAATTTGACAGCTGTAGGTAATTAATCCTACATTTTATTGCTGTAAAAACATTTCTGTGTCATAAACATATGTCTTGGGTATTTCAAAACACCATTATTTTTTATTTGGGATTTCTATAGAAAATTTTGTAATCTTGAGGTTACATGGTGACTAAACCTTGTACACAGATAAAATAAGGAGAGACATTTGATTGGTTAACTTCCAATGATGGTTATTTTCTTAATGCAATGAAATGATATGTGAACTTTTTTCTATAGTACTGGACAGGATAAAACTTTACTCATGCCAAGTATTTCTTTATTTGAAACAAAGATAAATTCTGCACATTTTTTATGAAAAGTGCAAATCTAACCAAGACTAATAAGGGAAAATCAATGGTGGTATTACACATAATAAAATGAGTTTACGAAATTTTCATCTTGAAAAAGTGCAAAGTTGCATTTTATTTTATTTTAGTGTCAAATCATGAGGAGATTTGAAAGTACCATTTGAAACTAACTGTGTGAATATCATTTCTATTACAGCATTGTTTCCAAATGAGACCGTATTGCCGATGGTGGAAGCTATACTCATTGAAGGAGAAACATTCAATAACATACCGTATAATCCTAAGACACCAAGTCTGGTGCCTGTTTTTCGGTGTAAATTTGATGAAGTTTTAGAACAAAGTTATGTTTATGATATATATTGGTACATAAATGGAGAATTCGTTAAAAACAAAACAAAAATTTTCTATTCTCAAGTAAACACAACAGATTTAAAGGATTCTGACTGGAGAAGTACACATCATTTAAATATGGAGGTAATAAATGTTGTCCGATTTTACGGACTTCCCTTTTTTAATTTTACATTTGAATTTTTGTTATAACAAATTCCACATCTTTGAAGCTGTTAACATTACTCAAAATTATTCTGAAAAATAATTGATATATGGCTGATATGCAATGTTGTAAAACACATTTAATTCTTATACATTTCCTAAGCGCACCCAATAAAACTCATCATGGATATCAGGCTGTTATTCTAAATTGTAAACATCAGCAGTTTCTCTTTTTTATTGATACGTTTAAACTAACGTTACCATTGATAATTATGTATTGATATAAAGATATATTGTTACACGGAATAAGTCTATGCTTGACTTCTATATGTTGATATCATCTGTCATATAAAACTTGAAAATATGATAATGAAATATTGAGCTTCATCCGCTCTATACCATGTCTTCCATCTGCTAAATTTTATGCAGATCATTTCTTTGAGCGACTCGTTCTTTAAAAAAGGATTGCGAAAGATACCGACCACGTAGTCAAGGACAAACAGTATGGCAAAACTGAACAAAAACATAAAAGAACCATAGGACAAACAACAAAACTGCAACACCATCCATAGATAACTAAAGACTGAACAACACAAATCCTACCAAACAAATCATGGGTGATCTAAGGTGTTGCAAATGATCTACAGGTGACGCCCATCGTATAACTACATGTACTTCTTTTAAGATTGCATTGATAATTTATATCAAATAATTAGGCATCACGCAATATTGAATTGCCAATTGACTATAATTACGTAAGCTATGCCATCGGGATGATTATATCACAAAGCAGATTCATAACCTATTTTTTAACGTTCGCATATATAATGCATTAAAAGTTATTATAGTAAAATATATTTGTGCTAATATAACGATTTAAGGGTCTTTTTTTTATAGGTTAGGTGTTCTGTTAGAATTCGTTACAATATGACGAATGCGATACCTGGTCCATTTTATCGAAGCACAAATTTTAACGCAGGACTATTTGTAAGTCATATTAAAAAAGGTAGTCTAACCTAAAAAATTACAACCTCACTTATTTAATCATGTGCAGGACTTGATTTACGTAGTAGTGTCGGGAGAAATTTGTGACTTACGCTTGGACTATTATATCAAGTTTAGAAGCACCGACATTTCATCTGATGTTGGGACATTGGTTTTATAAACATATTGATTGTATGATTTTTTATATAAAAAAGCTTATGTGTTGCATTGAAAATTACTATTGTTGCTAGAAATCCGCTACTTTACGACAATGAAACACAGCTGTAGTATTGCGACCCTTCAAAGAAAGATGCGATAGCGGTTTTTAATTTTTTTTAATTCAAAACTGAAAAAAAAACATGTTATCTTTACATCTCATGTTGTTTAAAATCGGTTGATCACCGCTAAGTTTTAAATTTCAGGGCTGCTAATGCAAAGGATTTTTACACCAGAATCGGTTTTTTTTTTATCTACCGAGTCATTTAAACAATTCTTTATGTGAGTTATCTTTTTGATTCAGGTAAACATCTATTTAATATTTTGATTTTCTCGTTGTTTTTTTATATACCAAAATTTATTTGAAACTTTCGTGAAACCAGGCTTGTACATACTGTATCTACAAAACTTAATGTGGAGACACCTTTTAATGTGTATCTCATCTAACTAAGTCTTACACATCAAATCGGTCAATGTTCATAATTTCCATAAATAAAGTACGAACACTTTTTCTTATTCTCTCAATTGATAATCTGTTTAAGTCTAACCTATATTTTTTCTTGATAAAATAAATACTAGGTGAACATGTAGAACGATGGAGAAACAATGTCTGAATCTTATTTTTACGATTTTAACTAGTTCTATAATTTTCTACTCTTTTCACTTGATCATGACCATTGCTATGATTTGTAAATCTAAATTATTTGGAAAACTGACAACACAGACCTATAGAACTATGATTCGATCAGTTAACATATTTAGATATGCATATTCTTTAAAGGTATCTGTTAAATAAGTATCTGTCTTTTTTATATAAATTTATTTAGTTTTTAACTTCTATTTTACCTACAGCCTGAACACTACGAATATACAGTTGTTGAAGGTGAGTCAATAAACATTACTTTAACCACGACAGTACCAGTTGGCTGTATAGCATCTCATCCTGACTTTAGAAAATCACAGTGTCACCAGAACATTTACATATTTCAACCAGACATCGATGAAAATATAGACCAATGTTCTAACGGTTTAACGAAAAGGGACATCTTGTTTAAAGCTCAGTTTTGTGGCCTTAAGCTTGGAAGTAGTGATTGGCAAAATGATAAATTTCTGCAAGTGTACGGATTTAGTGACGGCTTATACAACTTTCAAGATAGATCAACAAACATTAGACTATCAGTGTCATCTATATCGTATTTAAATGACATGTGGAAGGACCTGCAAGTTCCAGATATAAAGGTAATTAAAAATAAAAACTATAAATCTGTGTGACAAATGTATGGACTATTTTTTTTCAATCATGGATCTTACTGCCATGATATCCTTTTGTAAGGAAGTCCTAATGTTTAAAAAAAAAATGTTTATAGTAACTCGTGGAGAGGTGTTTTCACACTTAAAAAGACCATATTAAAACAAAAAAGCTATACATGTATATATAGATATTAATAGGATAAAGGAGGGATAATGAAGGACAAAAAACACCAAAAGCCTATATCAAATTTATAAGTATTCCCTATGTATCCCTATGTATCACTTCATATTTTTGATCTAGTTTTAAGTTAATATTTGACTACCAGTAAAAACAGATTTATAGTTGATTAATTTAATAGTTGATTGATTGTTGGGGTTAAACGCCACTCTCAACACCATTGGCTAAGTAAAGTTTAGAAAGTCGAAATGACAATTCTATTCAATAACGATTTTAGTCGAATGTACCTGGGATTTGATATATTAACCCCAATATCTAACATATATTAGAACCTTAATACTTCAGATAAACGTATTGGATAAAGACGCTCTTTTAACCGGCCGACTTTGCCAGTCTTACAACGATCCTCATATGACAACCTTTGATGGAAAACTATATCATTACATGGAAATCGGTGAATTTGTGTTATACCGAAATGACAGGGGACCTTACTGGGTAAATTACTTAATTTTTAACAAATTTTACAATTTTTAGTAATATTATTCGTGTAGTAGAACAAACTCTTTTCCTTTTCCGTTGCCACACTATCAATCTTGACGTATGTTTCTAAACGCAAAATAAAAATTAAAAATAACAACAGCGTACCATAGTCACATCGAACTGAAATGAAAATTATAAAAATTTGCACAATATGAGGCTTATAAAAAAGAAGATGTGGTATGATTGCCAATGAGACAACTATCCACAAAAGACCAAAATGACACAGACATTAACAACTATAGGTCACCGTACGGCCTTAAACAATGAGCAAAGCCCAAACCGCATAGTCAGCTATAATAGGCCCCGATAAGACAATGTAAAACAATTCAAACGAGAAAACTAACGGCCTTATTTATGTAAAAACAAATTAACGAAAAACAAATATGTAACACATAAACAAACGACAACCACTGAATTACAGGCTCCTGACTTGGGACAGGCACATACATAAATAATGTGGCGGGGTTAAACATGTTATAGTTATCAACCGATGTTCAAATCATATTCGTCATCTTTACATATTATAAACCATTAAATCATTTTTGTTCAAACGGAAATTAACAGTTTTACTTCCAAAAAGGTAAATCACACAAATACTCCGAGGAAAATTCAAAACTGAAAGTCTCTAATCATACGGCAAATTGAAAAGTTTAAGCACATGAAACAAATGGATAACAAACTTGTTCGCTTCCGTCTTTCAACATCACTCCTTACTCGTATATATCAATTTTTACAGTTGGCAATGTTGACTAATTCGCTTTAAGTGTTCACTTTATCTGTTACAAAATAATACTCCGTTGAATCAAAAAATATGTCGCTGTGCTGAATTGTTAAGCTTTGTTTGCGGTATTTTGGAATGATGTCCACAGAAAGGTCAGTGTTAATGTTGACCCATTTTAAGACTGGATCATATTACCTGAAGTTAAAATAGTTGCTAAAACTGTAGGTTGCACTTTGTTAATACAGCTGTTTCTCAAAACACGTCTCTTTTGGGGAGATCTTGAATATTCATAGAAAATTAATTTTGTTTACATACTGGTTCCGATGTATGCTCTCTGTGTTCAATCTCACAGAGACATAACTTGGGAATGTTAGCAGTAAATAAACATGTGCATATTGTTTACATTAAAATCTGTGGTAACCTTTCATTCGTGGTAGGGGTAGTTACGAAAATTAGTGTTAGTTTAAACTCTGAGAAGTTCAGGACATATAAACGTTGAAAATATGCCGCACAGCCCTATATTTTGAACTTTGAAAAAAATTGTGGTGCATATGAACTTTCAATTCTAGGATAAGATTTTTTTCAAAACTTCATAGTAAAAGGGGTACAGTTTTAGCCGTAAAAGAAGTTCTTATGCGAAATTGCATACTTTAGTCAATATTTACAGAAATGCAACCTATATAGGGTGAAAAAGGGGAACATTCAGAATTTAACCAAATTTGCTTTATTCCACAGATTTTAAAGAAATTAACTCAAATATGAAGTTTTATAAATATTTAATGAAGATTGATAGAATCCTGGGCCTTAAATATGATGACTTAGCCTAAATTCACAGTTTACAGTATACATAGTTTAATTAAAGTCCTGGATACAAAATTAGTTCATAATATTTGCATATTTGTAAGTTAAATTGTTAAAAAGTGCTTATAATTACTCTTCGCAGTCATTGAAACTCAGAGATCCTTCCTGAATATTATTTATGGGGTATTTGTGTCCTTTCGATAACCCAAAAGTAAGCCGCAACACCTAAATCTGTTTTTTTTTTTGTCACCACGGCATAATAAATACAAGCTAGAAATATAAAAATATCTCAAGAAAACTTACAATAGTGTGTGTTAGATCCTGAATATGTACTAAATATTCCAAATTGCAAAAAAACAGCAGATTGATTTAGGACATTTGAGGCCCCAGGGGCAAAAACACATAGAAAATTGACTACCCCCTGGGTCATAAAACAAATAATTTAACTTGTAAATGCTATGATTTTATGATTTAAAGTTCTTGGAAGTTATGCAAAAATCAGATGTTAGCAGTCATCTCTACAACATTTTAAGTGAACTTATATCTCAGACTGGTATCTGCATACATACAACTATTGCAAATATGGCTTTGTTTGAACACTTTTAGTTTATATATTAACTAAATGGTGTCAGACATATAGTTACAGATGATACTGTTGTGACAGGAATTCTAAATTGACCATTTAAGGCAGAAAATGAATTCTTTAATTGACAAATAGGCATACAGTAAGATGTGGACTGGAGACAGAAGCTGGATTAGATACTTTATATAATCTTGAATGTTGTAATAATTGACTGCTAAACATTACATTTATAGTATTCTGATATGCTTTCAATATGTTATCAAAACAGTTTAAAACAGGTTCTAGGCATTTTTTTTATCAGAAAATATGCAAATAGGGTAAGCTGGCAATAATTAAAGTCTTGTTATCAAATTCTTTAAAAAATTGAAACAGGGGAGGGGGTATAAAATGCATAGTAAAGAAAAACTTAGAGTATACGCAGTGATTTCTTTGACTATAATTCTGATAAATAAGTATCAGTGTGAGAAAAACTGATTTTAGAGAGTTTTCTATTTGAATAAATGTCTGTGTATGGCAATTTGAATTGCAAAATATCTTTCTGTTTAAGGTTCATGTTTTATTTACTAATTGTGGTTTCGGATGGACACATTCATCATGTAACTGTGGAATAGCTGTTCGAAGTCGAGGGTCTTTATTTGTGCTAAGAACATGTGAGAGGATATCAAGGGATGACAAGTATTTGCTTCAACAGCCGCATACGGAAATTAGAAGTTGTGATGACAGTGATTTGTCTATTGAGCATACCAATAACAACTATAAGGTAAGTTCACTTTCCAAAATCAATACTATAATGAATTTCAATAGTAATTGCCATATGTCAGGAATTCTACACTATTCTCCCAATAAAATGGATAGGAGTTTACTAGATTTTAGTTTGTCCTTGTAATATTTTGTCAGTTTAGATTTAACTATTTAGATAGTGTACGTTGTAATGTAGAAACGTTTGTACCTTATAAGGCTACCATTATAATCACATTATACAACTGCATATATCAAATACAGATGTCTTTTAAATTAAAATTTCGTATGTATTATTGTTTTGTGAAAAGCATCAAATGCATGATTAAATACCGTTCCTTTGATTTTTTTTTGTGTATTTCAAAGTAAGTAGGGATATATTTTCAATTAACAAGATTGTCAAAATTCCATTCCGAACTTTTTTGCACACTTAACTTCTTTGTTTGGTTGGTGCAAATGCTTTTAATTCTAACACTTTGCCTTTGAATTTGTAAAGTGTCCGCTAATTTCCTTTGCTCCAATGATATTCCCCAATAGATGATACAATTGCGAATGAAAATGGGGAATGTGTCAAAGAGACAGTTCTACCAAAGAGAATAAACAGTCTAAACCACCAAAAGGTCTTCAACACGTAAACAAAAAAATCCCGAATCCGGAAGCGTGCCTCAGCTGCCCCTTAACAAAATAATGAACTAGTTCAGAGAAACATCACATTTTATTCAAAAACATATAAATATACTAAAGGTAAAAATCATACAAGACTAATAGAGGCCAGATGCTCCTGACTTTTCACAGGCGCAAAACAATGCTGCCGGGATAAACATGTTTTGTGGGATCTCAACCCTCCATTAGCCAAACAGATTGCGATACACACAGTACATATTTCGTAAATGTATACTGTAGACAAGCTTATAACGTTCCAAAGGACTTTTGGGAATTATCATCCTTCGTATAAATAGCCAACAAACACTAGTGAATCAGTTTTTCGAATAGTTCATAATACATGATGTATGGGAAGTTATGTTTGAGAAGGTTTAAATCATTTTTTTTGACAAGAAAACTTCAATCTTGGGAATGGACATTTTTTTTTCATTTTTAACGCTTCTTTATGAAGACAAGAATGTATCCTTTTTCTTTGACTATACTTTAATGTCTTTCACTACATAACTGAGTTTTGTGACCATGCATGGTTGATATCACAAATATTCCATTGTAATACTATATATTCAATATAGCATACTACATTTCTTATTTTATTTGTCACTTGCTGTTTGTCAGATAACCATACCTACTGGGACAGTTATCGAATTTTCAATATCATCGTGGTCCATGTTCATATCCCGAATTTCCATAAAGCCATCTATTTACGATATCAATAACGCTAAAGGCCTTTGTGGAGTTCCAAGCGTGACAAAAGATACAAGCGACGACTTCATGCATAGAGAATTAGGTACAGTGTTAGATTACAAAAGTTTTGCGGATTCTTGGAGGTAAATTATGTTTTAAATTACCCAGTTCCTTATTATTGAAGTATACTGTTATTATAATTGCAAATAGATTCAAATAATACTTAATAAAATATGCATTATGAACTTTTTAAAGTTATTTTTATACAGGATTTGACATATAACTAAACATTTGTATAGCTTTTATATGTATAGTACTCCCAAACTATTGTATTATAGGGTTATTGCATGCATATTGGGGAATATTGTCCCGAGTAGAATATTATATTGCACGAGCTTGCGAGTGCAATATATGTTCTACGAGGGCAATATATTCCCCAATATTCATGCAATAACCCTTTTATTGTATAGCAATATAATATTTGAAAGTAAAAATTGGTTTAAACTAAAAAAAAATCGATGATGACGTCATGAATTTTGAAGATTTATTGCACTAGTGCAATATTGGAATTTATTGCACGCTAACTTTTGGTTACTTTCTGTGGGAAATATTATATTGCTATACAATAAATGCATTTACTGATTTTTCCTATTCCCAATATAGGCATTTTTACTAAGCGTAAATTCACATAGTGGGTCATACATGCACAGTAGGAGATGCTTACCCTATTGATGCATGTACGCTATTTTTCTTGAAGTTCTTCATATACAATGTACCATTTTTTTTAGTTTTCTTACCCTGATTTGTCTCTCCTTCATCGATTTACGAAATTTGAATATCAGTGAACAACCCTCGTCTTGATAAAGAACATTACTTCCAATTTCAAAGTTCTGTCAAAAATATAAAACAAAAAGGTATGTGGAATAATTGCCAATGAGACAACTCTCCACAAAAAACTCAAATGATACAGAAGTAACAGCTACAGGTCACGTACGGCCTTCAACAATGAGTAAAGCCCATATCGCATTATAAACTATAAAAGGCCCCGACATGACAAATGTAAAACAATTCAAACAAGAAAACTAACGGCCTAATTTATGTACAAACTACAACCACTGAATTACAGCCCCTGACATGAGACAGGATCTACATACAGATTATATCCGAGTTAAGCATGTTTATTTGGCTACTGAAGCCCTAAAATGTTTGCATACGACTTTATTATACCTCGTTACCTTTTCCGGAAACATGCGTCACACCCACGGAAATTGACATTTTATGTCTATACTACAAAAACATTATGATTTTACACGCATATATATATATATATTTATTAAAGAGATATATATATGAAACCTACTCCCTGAACCTATGAAAGAGATCACAATTGTAAAATTGTAAAATTAGAATACTTTTAAAAATTATTATGTCATATAAATAACAACAGACTACTAGCAGTTAACTGACATGCCAGCTCCAGACTTCAATAAAACTGACTGAAAGATTATGATTTCATCATATGAACACCAGGCACAATCCTTCCCGTTAGGGGTTTAGTATCATACCGTCATCTACACCATAAAACTATAAACCTTTCAATCCTTTAAACACAGAGAAATCAGCAATCATTGTGTCGTTTATTTAAGATAAAACAGTTTAAAACCTTCAATCTGCAATTTACAAAGTTTATTGAATGATTATTATCGTATGATTTGATGCCTCTCGGATTTATAATGTGTTCTGTTTTAGTGTCTCACACATTGTTATTGCATCTTGGTAAAAATGTAATGATCAATTCACATATAAAACAAATATATGTGCAAGTGATACAACATATTTAAAAAGGTAGTTTGAAGTATTTCCTTCGTTGAATTTGTTTTATTCTCTTTAAGTTATATTAATTGGGGACTTTTGAATTTTCCTTGAAGTTTAGTATTTTTGTGATTTTACTTTCTACACTATTTCTTAAATTGATGAACGTTAAACTATCTGTCCTTATTTGCACAAAACAATTTCCATGGAATATATTTCTTGAAGAATGTCGTAGAATATTACTCCTACACCAACTTCAAAAACTATTTACTAACAATTCATTTTAATTTCTACTCAATGAGATGATAGCAGAAACATGATCAAATATATGCACATAATCGGTTCTTTCATTTTGAAATACATTGTAATCTATATTCTAAAATGGAATTTACGATAATGTTCTATTGTAGTATCTTGTAAATTTATTACAATTACTGACAGTAACGACTGATCAGATCGTACGGACAGAGAGTCAGTAGATCCCTTTAGAAATAACATAATGATTTGCAATGTCTTTTTGAAGAATGAGAGACATTATCCAGTGTTGGACCAGGATTATAATTTGATACATTAAAAGCCGAATATGTTTCTCTGGTATTGATTACATTTCAGAATAAATTCAACATCGATGACAGACGAATCGCTCTTCATACCAGAGCCAGAATTTTTACACAAATTAACTGTTGACACAGGGAACATTACAAATAATACATCTCCTTCCAACGAAAGATATTGTGTTTGTGAGAAGCAAGCTTCACCATCAGAAGATTTCAGTTTATTCTATTCTCTTCAATGTAATTTAACGGAAAGTACAGAGACCTGCTCGTCTGCTCAACAAGTAGATGACAATACAATCAGCCCTTTTGTAACAACATGTGTACCAGGTTATTACAGGGTAAAACGTTCTACAGAACACAGATTAGTTCGCAGAAGTCTTTCTGATACAGATGATATTTCAGATGTTAAGCCTTTGGAATTTGACGATGATTCAAGCGTTGATGTTGAGGTATGTATGTTGTAAATAGCAATAAATACAATTAAGTGCAAATAACAGTTGACTGTGTAGATAAATCATCAATACATACAAACAAACAATAAAGTAAGAAATTGGAATTGATAACATCTAGTTAACCATGACTTGGGTAGGGGGATCAGGAATCAGGGATCGGATATTTTAAGCTCGGGATTTCAGATTTTTGATTGGCGGGATTTAAATTTCTTTAGATTTGGGACCTCGGGATTTCGTCATAATACCGAAACTGTTGTATATCTTTTTCTATTGTTTAGAAATTTTCTATGGTAGTATATATAATTTATCTATCAATGTACTGAAAAGTTTTTTTTTATTGTTTATTCAATTTACTTTTCTTTTTGTGTTAAGTAAACTGTACTGATATAAAACATAACTTTTCTAGTCGTGCTTTTTTAACAGATACTTGAGTTTAGAAATGGATGGACAGAAGAGGAGGCTAATCAAACTTGCTATGAACGAATTGAGAATGGGATTCCTACCGATCTGTTTGGTGAAGTCACGGGATTGTCCGTATCAGATTATATCGAATCTTGCATACTGGACATAAAGGTGATGAACGTGTTAATTGCATTTTTATAAAAGGTTAAATATGTGTTCATAACAATTATTCATTATGTACCAATAAAATGTATTCTGGATTAAAGAAGAGCGGAGTTGATATCTTAAAAAAATAACGTAAACTAGCCAAACGTTCAACACCAGATCCAAGACAACAACCCTGTGGGCAGATGTGTTATATCACAATTAAGTATTTTGTGTTATTTTTACAGTGTTGCGTTGGTTGAATATCTTCATTCGTAGTCTGCTTAATTAATTGACAACGCGTCTATAGTTGAGGTACAGCACCAGTAAAAATCCATGCGTCAGTTCCGTAATCAATGTTATACTTATGAAAAGAAAAAAAAACACTTTGTTAGCTACTACACATGTGTCTATGGCCAAACTTTATTGTTATTAAGCAGAGACGAAAAATTCTGGTAAAAATACATCGGTTCCTGGTCAATTTTTAGTCGGACAATTGCGTACCGGTATATATATATATATAGAATGAAATTCAAAACAGTGTGGCTGTGGCCATTGATTGACACATTAAATTCATCCATTGACTGGGACAATTTACGTGAACGTTTGTCTGTAACGACCACTGTTCACTACGTACCTACGATAGACATTTAAACTGTGGGGTCACCAAAGGTTTCTTAACGCCTTTAATTATAAAATAATTCGAAAAATCAATCAGGAATAACCGTTTATGTTTGATTTATATAATTGATATAAATCAAAACATCGTGTTATTTCTGATTAATTTTTCGAATTACTTTATTAAGGTGTTGAGAACCTTTGGTGACCCCATAGTTTAAGTGTCTTTAAAAAGTACATAGTGAGCAGTGGTCTTTACATACAAACGTTCACCTAAATTATCCCAGTCAATGGATGAATTTAATGTGTCAATCAATGGCCACAGCCACACTGTTTTGAATTTCATTGTATATATATAAAAATTGGACGATAATATTGGAATTAAGATGCCCGTTTCAGCAAGCTTTTATTTAAAATTCAGTATCAGCGAAGCTTTGCCCCATGGAAATATTACAACATAAGATACTTTTTGTTGATATTACTGCTCTGACAAAATATTTTGTTGAGACAAGAATCCAGATAGGATATCATGAAAATAAATTCCAGAAATCAGAAGATGTAGTGTAAATACGTCCTTGTTAGCTTGGTAAAAGCATGTAGATATAATGTTGATATTATTATTGTTTGTCGATAGGTTGCTGTTTTATTTATGTTGATCCCCACATGTCCTCTCATTCAACTGAGCATTTGGATTGTTGTCAAAAGTTTTGTCGATGCACTATGTTTGGGAATGTGTTTTGAGGGAAAATTGCATATTAAAAAAAAAACAAATTCCCAACAACTGAGAGGACCTGAGACACAGCAAGGTTATGAAGAGTTTTCATATCAATAAAAGTTTATTTTCTTTGATGAGCTGAAAATGCAAGCTTTTAAAATGTATGTTTTTAAAGATTTTTCTACAGTTCTACATTTTTTGAAAAAATCGAAATGAAATACAATAATTAAGTAAACTTTTTCAATTTAAGAACATGTTGAAGTTGTATTCTTAAAGTAATACCTTGCATTACTTTATGTTTCTCCGAAACATTACTTTCAATACATCTTTTCCCCGAATTAAAATTCCTACTTTTCTTTGAATCTATTATAGCTAACTGCAGATACTTCGTTTGTGCAAGATACCGTTGGTGCTATGCAGACATACACAATCATGGAAGTTTTAAGGAACGAAACAATGGCTAAAACCAAGACAGAGAATGGCTCCCAGACTATCTTAGAATATGTTACCAGCCTACTTTGTCCAAATAATTGTAGTAATAACGGAAATTGTACATCAGGTAAATCATTTTTTTAATATTGTATTATGTTGATAAACTGTGTTTTGAATCTTTTGGAGTCATTAGTTAATTTCGGTAATGTTTCACATATCTAATATTCTAAGCCTATTATGCATTAATTCTTCAGACTGATTGATTGATTGATTGATGGTAGATGACACTTCCCGTACAATCATTTATATCATTGTGGTCATTTTTTATTTGTGGTTGATAGTGGTGTACATGGAGAAAATAAGAGACCATCGACAGAAAATCTTGCAATTTCAATTAATTAATTTCCGTGTCAAACGCAATGGTAAAGAATTGTCTCTGTTTTATTTTTTAGTTTAACACACTAACCACTGTCGCAGCGGCGAGAAAAATTACAAATATGCATGTTCACATGGGACTTTGCATTTCTAATAAGATTTTTATGGGGAATTGCATATAAGAAACTAAATTTGTGAAATAGATAAAAAAAAATGTACTGGGAGTCCCTTAGACGATTATCGAACTAATAATTTTAATGTGAAGCTTTGAGATTAGTCAGAGTTTTGTATTATGTGAAAAGAAAAAAAAAATGATAGGCATGTTAATAAGAAACCAAACTCCAGGAATTATTGAATTTCTTAATTTGTTTCTGTTTTCCCCTTTCAACTGCACATTCTAGCTCTATTATTTAAAAAAATTATAACGAAAAATTATTTTGCATATGAACTGTCTAGATACATGTACCGTACCATATCCTCAATATTTTCTGGGTATGCATTATACAATTCTCATAAATTATGCAAATCCTTTTGGTGCAGGAAGTTGTACATGTTTAGATGGTTATATTGGTGAAGACTGTTCAAAGGATATGACTGTACCTCCTGCAAACACCAGCTTACCTACAAGTGGACTGTGCAGTACGCGTACCAGAGCTTGTGAGCGAACAAATATTTACGGATTTTTTCCGTCACGGAATGTATGGTGCAACAAAACACATTATCAGGTAAATTGTTAATAGATAGATAAGATCGAATATACAGACTTAAGGAATCTGTTAATATATATTTGTATCAATAATTCGAAACCTTAATAGATATTCTTGCTTTACATCAATGAACACTTACGGTCCCATATTTTTTACTGATACATATATTTTCACAAGGTCATGATTTTTTTTTACTGATAATGGCGTCTCTACACTAAATACATTGGAAGTTAATTGATTGATGTGTTAGTCTTATATACACAATAGACTCATTTATTCGTTGTAATGGGCTTTGAACACACTTGACTAAGTGTCAAATATTTCATGCATGTAAACTATTCATTAGACTACCTACATGTATGGATACACACACCAGGGGCAGATCCAGCCATTTTTAAAAGGGTTTCCAACCAAAGATAAGGGGGAGGGGTCAAACTGCATGTCCTCTTTTAAAAGCATTGATCATCACGAAAAGGGTGTTTTCTACGCCCCCTGAACTCCCCCTTCCCCTTTTTGGAACCGCCACTGCAACCATCTATATTTGTTAAATTTATTAAAGTTTTAGTCCTAAATTGAAATTGAAAAACAAAAATCAAGAATATAAAGCTTCCCCTGCAATTTGATTATTGCCTGCTTTCGGTCAATTTACTTTTTCATCTTACTATGTAAAGAAGTAATTGTATAGTAAAACACCTCTTTATATCAATAAACATACTTATACCAGCAGCTACCATATTTTCATTACGGAGTCAAGGGCCTTTTTAAATCACATATTTTACAATGATACTAGTGAGTAGATTTACAAAACTACGTAAATGAGCTACCCTAGTCAGACAAAACATATCAATAGATTATTTGCAGAATTACTCAAGTTGTAAATATATGCTAAATTGGATAGTGTAGGGAAAGGTATACAAGCCCCTCGATCCTAATTTCATAGTATATACCTTTCCATACACTTAACGAATATGAAATTATTTCTACGTTGCAGATAAATGGTGATTCAATAACGTACGCTGACACTGTTATTGTGAAGGCTGAATATCGAAATAGTTTTATGGTATCGGTTGCCCTTCATGGAAATCGGAGGAAAAGATCAACTTTGGACCCTGTAATGGCGGAAGGATATGAACTAAGCTTGTCAAATGATGGCATCGTATTTGGTGATGCAGTCAACTTAATCATATATGATGATGACTGTTATGATTGTAATGCATCCTCGATTTCCTGTGTGGTTGTTGTAAGTGTATGTATGGTAATAAGAAATTACTATATGCGAAAGATAAATAAAAGGAACCAAAAGACAATTCAAACTCATAAGTCGAAATAAACTGATAACGCCATAGCTAAAACGAAATAAGACAAACATAATAACAGCAGTACACAAAAAGCAACTTAAGAAAACTAAAGACTGAGCAACATGAACTCCACCAAAAACTTAATATGATCTTAGTTGCCCTGGAATGGTAAAAGAGGAGTGAAATATACCAGAGGAACATTCAAACTCATATATCGAAAATAACCTGACACCTCCATGGCTAAAAAAAAGACAAACAGACAAATAATAGAACACAAAACACAACATAGAAGACTAAAGACTTAGCAACACGAACCCATCAAAACATTCCATAAATATTCCCTTTGTGATAAGAATTATGTTAGTACAGTCAAATTTCAATCCAAAGTTTTATATTTATGGAAGAATGAGCATTCATTTGTGATGTTTTAGCATAAAATGTATTGTTTTTACTTTTTTGTAGGATTCATGTCCTGATTTCACAACAACTGATATTCATACTACCACAGGTGAAACGGAAACTTCACACGTTACAACAGAAACGCTGAAGTCCACAACCAGACAAGATTCCTCAACCCTAGAAACAACAAGTGAAAAATTGACAACTTCCGATGTATTGACATCTACAAAACATATAACAACAAGAATCGAAGAAACTACCTTTGATTCAGTAACAACACCAAGCAAGATGACTACATCTTTTAAACCCGATCAAGGTTCAACACTATATGACACAACTACATACGAGAAAACAACTATTGCTACTACGTCCATCTCATTCTCATCTCCAAAACAACTGAAAACATCAATCGCAACAACCGATACAACAATCATCGACACAACATCAGATGAAACAACAACATACAAGGAACCAACAACAACTGATGAATCAACAACAGCTGATCAATCTACAACAAAAGATGAAGTAACATATGAGGAATCAACAACAATAGCCAAAACAAAAGCAACAACAGATAAAACGACTACAGATAAAACAACAACAGCCAAAATAACCACAATAGATGAATCAACAACAAAAGATGCCGAAACTTCAACACACGAAACAAACACATATATGGAATCCACAACAACAGATAAAACAGATGAAACAACAACAAGTAAAGAATTAACATCAACAAGTAAAGAATCAACAACAACAGTTTATATGAAAACGACATATAAGAAATTATCAACAACATATGAGACTACAACAGATTATAACATGATTGATGTGAATATAACGAATTTAGTAACATCCACACTACAAATGGAAACAACTGATGGTTCAACAGTAATACAGACATCGGAAGATTTGTTACCAGGTAAAATTTTAAAAATAATATTTGCTTAAACACCAAAATGATATTCAACAGATTTAATGGTGAGATTCCATCCAAAGGTTACCCGTCACTGCATATTCATCATTGATTAAGTGCATGTCAAAATGTTATATTTCTTTTACTTCAAAACTAAACCAAAACAAGAATGTGTCCATATTATACGGATGCCCCATCGCACTATCATTTTATATGACCATGAAATTTGGGTCAATACTTAAATTGGGCATTAAAATTAGAAAGATCATATCATAGGGAACATGTGTACTAAGTTTCAAGTTGATTGGACTTCAACTTCATCAAAAACTACCTTGACCAAAAACTTTAACCAAAACTTTAACCAGAGCTTCGCACTATCTTTGTCTTTGTTCAGTGGACCTCGAAATTGGAGTCAATACTTTAATTTGGCATTAAAATTAGAAAGATCATATCATAGGGAACCTGTGTACTAAGTTTCAAGTTGATTGGACTTCAACCTCCTCAAAAACTACCTTGACAAAAAACTTCAGTGGACCGTGAAATTGGGTTCAAAACTTTAATTTGGCATTAAAATTAAAAAGATCATATCATGGGAAACATGTCTACTAAGTTTCAAGATGATTGGACTTCAAATTCATCAAAAACTACCTTGACCAAAAACTTTAACCTGAAGCGGGACGAACGGACGCACGGACGAATGAACGGAAGAACGAACGAACGGAGGCATAGACCAGAAAAACTAATGCCCCTCTACTATCGTAGGTGGGGCATAAAAATCAATATGCACCAAATGTTGTTCTGAATTTTTATCAAAACCAGATCTGTTTTATTCAACATAAATTCATTTTATTGTTCAATTTTAATATCCTTTGGTTTCCTCGTAGAGTTAATATGCAATTACCTATTTCAAGATTTACGATTAATCAAAAGAAAACTAAATAAGATCACATGTTGTATATGATTACTCATTTTTTTTTAAAAATGTAACCCTAACAATCATTTTTTATCATCAGTCAGTCTATGACACATCGGACTATCTTTGCAATTTGACGAGGTCAAAATTTTTTTATTTTCTTATTTTACTCTGTATTATTGTCCTCAACCTCTGAATTGATGTCATTGAATGCTACTTTTTTTTTAATTTTTGTCTTTGGACCCAAGCAGAAAAAAAAAATAACAAACATTCCAATCTCCAAAAATGTGTAGTAGATAGTTATTAATTCATCATAGACGATATACATATACCCTCATTAATAAATTTTGCGATGACGTTAATAATGTCGTCATAGAGTAAAAAATAGTGATAAAAGATTTAAAATGTTTTTGCGATTTAAAGTGGAAACTTCTTCTGTTACCACTTGGACTTCGCGTGTTTTTTTCTTCTTAGATAGAGGTATAAATAGGGTAGAGTTAAAATCTGACAGAAAAATGTTTAACCCCGCCGTAATTTTTTCCAAATTTTAAGTTTATTTATATGCTTTGGAGTTTAGTATGACTTCCATTTTCACTGAACTAGTATACATTGTTGTTTAAGTGCCAGCTGAAGCCTGCACCCAGGTGTGGTATTTTCTCGCCGTTTTGAAGACCCAATGGTGGCTTTGTGCAGTTGTTTTTTTATTGGTCGAGATGTTGTCTCTTTGCGGACATTATTGTGCTTTGTGAAGAATATTGCCATAATAGATTGGATGTGAAATTCCTGAGCATATAAGATGTCTGCATGTTGATTTATATTTACGAATGTTGTACTTGAACGGATGATAAAATTTAGGTAATGTTTTGACTAGTTTGTGATACCGAAAACCCTGGTGTAATTATTTTTTAGTAATGCGTAAATTTCTTTCGCTAAAATTTAATATATTGTTACAGAAACGAGCGTTTAACATATTTTTATCATCATTCATGAAAGCTAGGAAGTTACATTTGATATTGAATATCAAAAATATATATGTCTTTTCAGAACGTAGGGTATTTCTGTTGATTAACGTTTTTCGTTTTACATTAACTTGACCATATGGTGCTCTCTTCTTACCTTTTCTGAATTTTTACAATTTCATATTCCTTTTTGTACCAAATGTTCTCATTTTATATAAGAAACACGAACGTTATTCATGAGACTGAAAGGAATATCCTAAGTATCAGCTTTTGAAGAAAAACATGGGATGTGAGGCAAAAGAGGTACAAGAAATATTATGAATTAATTCCTGTTATATGTGTAGGAAAAACATAACTGATTTTCAGAAGTAAAATTGTCACGAAAAAAGCGAAAGGAAAATAGCAGTTCCCTTTTATAAAGTTTATATATACACATGGAAAAAAGTATTGCAACACCTTGATTTTTTAAAACTTGAAAAATCAACCTTTTATTTTGGATGGAATATGATAAAATATTTGTAAATTAATATTGAAACGTAGTTAATGATAACATTGGCATCAAAACGAACAAAAAATGTATGAAAAAAAATGTTTTATCCAACCATTTTTTTTTTTAACAAAATGAAGTGTTTTTTGTACAAACAAAAAATGCATTTTACAACTTTTACTATAGTCGAACTTCACAATGTCAGACATTTCAAAATTAATCTTTAGATGATTGTTCACATCAGAGTTGATCGTTATACGCCAAAGAATTAGTACTTTGTGCGCAGCCTCCATTCAAACGGATAACCGTATCTTAACGTCTTCCAAATTCCTGCTATAAGTCGACTAATTTATTGCTAAGGTAACAGCAACCATTCCTGACGAAGGGTATTGTTAATTTCATGACATGTTTGAACTGGGGGGTCCTTTCGTGCACTGTATGCCTAATAGTGTCCCATATATGCTCGATATGGTTCAAATTCGGGCTACGATCGGGCCAAGGAAGATAACCAGATTTCTCTTGGAACAATGGATATAACTCTACGATGCTAATTTCCAACTTGGTGAGCTCTGCACTATATTGGATACGGGTAACTGTGTGTCTGTTCGTAGGCAAAGGTCCCCAAAATGTTTTTATTGCACGATAACTAGTAGCGATGAACTGATCTCGAACAGTTCTTGTTTAAAGGCTCCTGTATGCTCATCACTCTCTTTTTAGGATTGTATTGTTTGCAATGGGTTTCCATCTGACCAACCTTCATTATGCTTGATTTTCCCTAGCAGATTTTATAGGGGGTCTTCTTGATCTCGGCAGGTCTTTAAAATCGTTTGTTGCCTGATTTTTATTCTTTCTCAAAACGACTTATAGTGGAATGGTGATGACCAACAATACGTGCAATTGTCACAGCGACATACCTGCTTTTCTCATGCTGATCATCTGCCATCTTGCTGCAGTTTAGAGTTGTGGGTGACCAATTACAAGGTGTCAATAACATAACTTTATAAACTTGGTTATTTAAAGTGTTTAAAACAATGAGGATAAAAACATCTGTTTTACTGTTTACGAGGACAGTAGCTGCATGTGTAGATAAGAACTTTTCGAGTCGATATTTATTGTAAGTAAGTAAGTAATTATTTATTATAGTGACATGTGTACCACAACACACATTTATACAATTATATACATAGCAATTTGATATTTACACCCGGCCCATTGGACCTATATGTCACTTTAGCAATATTAAATCATATCCGAAAACGTAAAAGTTTACAAAATAAAAATACAGAATTAGACGTAAAGTTTTTTTTTCTATGAATGAAAGCTGAATTTACAAATTATTGATTAAACTCAGGTGATATTTAAATAATGTTTAACTAGTTCTATTTCAACAAATCATATAAAAAAAATATAGAGTGTTTTTTTAATTTGAATTTCAATTTTCAATACTTTTTCCCATGTGTATATTATAAAATCACTGGAATAATCATTTTTTTTCTTACTTAATGCAATTGCTGAAGCATTTTTTTAATTTGAACTGGACAGTCATCTCAAATTTTCAATATGTGTAGATTACAACCAATCGGTGTTATATATGTTTAAGATTGTGGTTATTGTGATATATATCCGATTGTTCAACAGTTAGGGTCAGTCATAATTTTATAATTTTGTTTTCTATTGCCATATAGGCATTTTGCTGATTAATTTTCATAGAAGAAACTATTGAGTTACCTCGCTTTATACAAATGTCTATTTACATTAACGGTACTAATTTTACTGCATTTACTTCAACGATGCTCTAACATATGAACCCCAAGATTTACTGCATTTACTTCAGCTATGCTCTTACATATGAACCCTAATATTTACTGCATTTACTTCAGCTATGCTCTTACATATGAACCCCAGTATTTACTGCATTTACTTCAGCGATGCTCTAGCATATGAGCCCTAATATTTATAAACCTAATATTTACTGCATTTACTTCAGCGATGCTCTTACATTTGATTTCTTATATTTACTGCATTTACTTCAGCGATGCTCTAACATATGAATCCTAATATTTACTGCATTTACTTCAGCGATGCTCATACATATGAACCCTAATATTTACTGCATTTACTTCAGCGATGCTCATACATATGAACCCTAATATTTACTGCATTTACTGCAGCTATGCTCTTACATATGAACCCATTATTTACTGCATTTACTTCAGCGATGCTCTGACATGCTTTTATCAACACAAGTTGAATACCCGATCAGGTATACGACACTTTGCGATTATTTATTAAACAAAATGCTTGTTGGATAGTTTAATAGTGCGCAGTTTACCAATTTATGTTTTATCAGTGATGCTCGATGCTAAAATATTTTAATATTCAAACCAAACGTTGAATAACTATTAAATAAACCAAAAATTATTTCCCAAACAGAATAAAGATTCTATAGAGATAAGGAGCGTCGAATAAGACTTTATAACCTCAAAGTTCTATTAAACTATAATTTTTCAAGACAATACAAATCTAATTTGAAAAGGGACTATATTTTTGGCAAACCTTTTGAGTGAAGGAAATAGGTTTAATGTATATCAAATACGGACTATTCCAAAAATTTGTTTTACTGTATTCTCTTGGATAGCGATGAAGTAATAATAAATACTTAATTAACATTCACCAAATGTGTTTAAATTTCTATTTCAGATACCAATAAAGTTATTTCATACATCGTACCTATGTTCATTGGAGGATCCTTGCTTTTGATTATTGTAATTTGTTGTGCCATACTACTGATAAGGTTAATTTTAAAGAGATCTAATGAAAGGTAAGACACATTATGTTTCAATTTTGTTTTTGATATAAATATGTATTCCTCCACTCCAATCCAATACAAAGAAAAAGACGTAAAAGTGAGAAAAGTTATCAATGGAGCTGTCGTCTGCTCTATGGTCGGATTGTTGTCGCTTTGACACATTCCCCATTTCCTTTCTCAGTTTTAAAGTAAAGAAAGCGCCCAAGATAACATAATTGTAAAACGAAAAGAGAAAAAAAAAAAGATTTTAACACATGAATTAGATAGTGACTCCGATTTAAATGATAAATTCAGGTTTTGGACAGTCGTCAGTCATGTTGCTAGTTATATATATTCATTTCTCTTATTCTATGAAAATTTATCCCTTTCCAAATCCATTCTATAAAAAAAATTAATCAACGTGTGGTTGCCGGTGATCTCAAAAGATCATTGGATGATTTTAAGGGTCATGACCTTTTTAGCTAACTGGATGAATCAAAATATTCTATAACAGGTGTTAATGAAATTGACAACTTCGTGCAATGTGAAAGGCACTCGAAAGGGGTTTTCGGTTAACAAAAAAAGAAAATGTATTTTTTAATCATTAGAGAAACAGATTCTTACATAGTTACTCGTGGATTATCGGATTTATCCAATCTCGATATTTAAATTATAAATTTTAAAGTCCTCGCCGAGGCTCGGACTTTAAAATTGATAATCTAACTATCTCGATTGGATAAATCCGATAATCCACTCGTATCAATGTAAGAATCTATCCCTTTACATAAGAGGAAACACAAACAGGGTATTATAGTCGCCGTCAGCTGAAATTCGTAGCGGTTATCAGTAAAAATAATCTAAACTATCAATCGCGTTCACTCGAGATATAGTTTTTCACATTCCATTCATAAATCGCAAAAAGAAAAACCACTACTGACCTACCTTTTAAGTGATCGCACTGTAATAATCCTGACCTTTACTTTTTCATAGACGATTTTGAATGGTGGAATCAGCCATTGTTTTTACCGGACGTGTTTCCGTGGAGTTCAATTTCATAAAATTTGCATAAAGCGTGGGAAACCTTATCACATCAATGAAAGGAACATTTCAGGAAACTGCGTACAGTGACGAATGTCATATGTAAACGAATGATCCTCATAGAAACGAAGATGGCGGAATTACAATGGAAAATATTCTGGAAAATGTGAAGGTCAGGATTATTACAGTGCGATCACTTAAAAGGTAGGTCAGTAGTGGGTTTTCTTTTTGCGATTTATGAATGGAATGTGAAAAACTATATCTCGAGTGTTTTTTTTGTTTTTTTGTTTAGTAATATCCATTTAGCGTGGCTCGGTACTTATAGTTATATATCCTGTCATCGTGTTATTGTTCTGTTTTGATTTTTGTATTCTTGTCTTTCATTTTTACTGGTGTGCTTTGTCTGTGTCTTTGTTGACATAATTGCTTGTTTTTTTTATCATGATTATAACACAATATCGACTGCTCTATCCTTATTTGTGACATTTTTACCTATTATATCTGTTCACACATCGTTGTCAATATAATAGAATTTAATGCAATTGTCATACAAGTGAAATGTTTAGCTAGCTATAAAACCAGCTTTAATCCACCGTTTTTACATGAGAAATGCCGGTACAAAGTCAGGAATATCACAGTCGTTATCCATTCGTTTGGTATGAGCATTTGATTTTGTTATTAGATTAGCCTAAGCTACTTTCCGTTATCGAGTTTCCTCGGAGTTCGACATTTTAGTTATTTTACTTTTTGATACTCTCTCTTTATGCATCAACCGTTATACCAAGATATTTTTTTATATGAAACGCAAGTCCTAGAATATTGTTTCAAATTGGAGATAGAACTCTTCATATAGGTTCTAATGAATTCTTGCTAGAAATGGAAAGTTTGCACTCGGAAAGTTGACAAGTAGGGTATGAAATGGGAATTTCGTTCTTTATAATGATAAGTCCTGGATAAAATTGTTATAATGCAAATCATTTCATTTTTTTCCCTGTGTTTACAAACCCAAATTTTTAAAGCTTAATATGATGTTCACATATAAAAAAGAAGATGTGGTATGATTGCCAATGAGACAACTATCCACAAAAGACCAAAATGACACAGACATTAACAACTATAGGTCACCGTACTGCCTTCAACAATGAGCAAAGCCCATACCGCATAGTCAGCTATAAAAGGCCCCGATAAGACAATGTAAAACAATTCAAACGAGAAAACTAACGGCCTTATTTATGTAAAAAAACAAATGAACGAAAAACAAATATGTAACACACAAACAAACGACAACCACTGAATTACAGCATACCTGTATACGGAAAGAGGTATAAATATCAAAATGAACACAAATAGAAGAGCCAAATCATCTGAAGGTAAATGTTGATTGAAAAAGTTGCAATCTAATTTTTTTTTAATATAATCAAGTTCATCAACGTTGAATATTTACAGTTATTATGCAATGAAAGTTGACGATATATGTGTCGAGCACTGAATAAAAGAATTATTTATTATCTCAATATTGAATACTTCAAATTGAATCTTCGATACTAAAATTTTCTCTCATAAAATTTAAAATATTTCCAACTATCTATTTACATGACTACATAAGAGGCAAATCAAAACATGCAAAATGTAGTCTTGGTTTGCTCGCAGTAACTTATTATTTTCCGTGCGATGCAAAGATAATAAATAGATTTAAGATTACAAACATCTCAACAAACACACAAATCGCTATTCTACACTTAAGCATAATAATATAATGCAAATGATATACTATGCAGAATTTGTTGTACTTAGAAGTTATTATGAGCACCTCGATACATACTATACAAGTGTCGGACTTGTATATGACTATAAAACCCCACCCGTAATACCGCATAAGAAATGCCCATGCATTAATGTATATAGATACTAATCAAATTAGTTGAAAACACTTGTTCTACAATCTAGTTCTTATAAACTGATTCCATATATACTAAAGATATAAATAGAACAGGGAAAATCCAAATATTACAGAATAGAAATATATATCTCTATTCATAAACAATTTGAATGGTCACATTGTAAATGATTGCCTAAACATTGGCCACAACACTTTTTCTTGAAATTTCGTTTTCAAAGGCTCGAATTTCAAAGAGTCTATATCCTTTAATTGAAAACACAATTTAAAAATAATGATTAATTGAGTCGAGTATGCTATAGTGCAATGGGTTAAACGCTAGAATAAAAGACATAGATAGGTTTAGGCTGTATGTGTACGCTCGTTCATTCAAATTTTAATTTAAAAAAATTGATTTGTTTTCTTATACTTGTGCTACATCTGTCATCAAACACCTTCCTTACCTCCATGAAAAATATGTTGTTGTCCCGTAAAAATATATCCCAACTAATATCGTGTCTCTGTGTAAAAGAGGGACAAAAGATACCAACGGGACAGTCAAACTCATAAATCCAAAACAAACTGACAACGCCATGGCTAAAAATGAAAAAGACAAACAAAAAACAGCACACATGACACAACATAGAAAACTTAAGAATAAACAACACGACCCCACCAAAAAACTAGGGGTGATTTCAGGTGATCCGAAAGGATAAGCAGATCCTGCTCCACATGTGGCACCCGTCGTGTTGCTTATTTGATAACAAATCCGGTAAATAGTCTTATTCGGTAGGTCACATTCATGAAAGGGAAGGGATTGTAGTTACGACGTAAGGAACATATCCGATTTCATTTGTGATAACGGTCAACCTACTCGTGATGGCATCCGTAAAATTTACGAAGGGATGATTTCAACTTCACCATTTGGAACTCTTGGTTTAATAGCTTCCTTATGAGCAGCAACCCTCTATCAAGAAAATCATGATAGGAAATGCAATGCGGGAATATCGTAAATTACTTTACATAAAGTGCATGATAATAGAATTAACATTGCTTTTCAAATTTGTACAAGTTTGGTTTTATAAATATTTTGATATGAGCGCCACTGATGAGTCTTATGTAGACGAAACGTTCGTCTGGCGTACTAAATTATAATCCTGGTATCTTTGATAACTTTTTAGTGTTGAGTTTCTGTTGTGTCGTAGCTCTCTTCTTATATTTGATGTGTTTCCCTCAGTTTTAGTTTGTTACCCGGATCTTTTTTTCTCATTTAAATTATAAATTTCGAACAGCGGTATACTACTGTTGCTTTATTTAACAACTAAATTGGAAACTTAATGTACGTACACCCACAACAGTACCCACACAGAATATTCTGAATAATCAGAGGTCTATTATATTGTCTTTCCTGTCAAACACAACCCTCAGTAGCAATCAGAACTTTCGTATTGTGCACTTATAATATGTGATGTATACTGCATTCATAAATAGTTATATCTTTTAAACTTCAAAATGTTGTATGCTAACTAATATTTGTATTTGGTTGTAGGAAGCAGGAGAACATTGAGAACACCAGTCAAGTTGACTCCTTGAATATTTATACACGCAGAACATATGATGAAACGAAAAATGAAGACAAACTGGCTAGACCTGATTTCGTACATGCTTCACGAATCAATACAAGGCACTCTGTATCAAGTATTTCTTCAAATACTTATAATCAGCGTAATTTCTTTGAAGACTACTGTCAACCATCACATTAAAATGACTGAACTTAAATTCGCAGTGAAATATTCCCCAACATATTTATAATTATTTGATATTGAAATATTGGACAGAATTCTGTTTTAAGCAATCCGCACAGTGTTATTTAATTTTCTAAAAACCGATGTATTTCTTAGAACATTCCAAATTTGTCAATGAGTCATAAGTGGAAAGGTTAAACACGAAAAACAAATGCTATATTTCAGATATAAAAATATGCTGCGACTTGTATATAACTTTTCACACAAACACTTACCATGTGATATGCAAGTTCTATAGATTTTAATGCAAAAACTAATGCCGAGGAAGCTGACTACGACAATATCATATATACTAGAAAGTTCATATCATTTATCTGTCCTGTTAAGGCGATAAGTGAAAATATAAACTAATTTTTATTTAAAACCATATTTACTAACTGACAAATTAATTATTTGTAGCCGGTCATGGGGTGTATTTCAAAATATATATCATTCATGATTCTGATGTATACTACTTCCTAAAATTTTAATTTTGCTTTATTTCTGCGTTTTGTTCTACCTCACAAGAGTGACATTAATTCAAATAATTGTGCAATTTCACATGTGTTTTGTTGGAATTCATTTGCACACAGTAGACAGCGTGCCTGTTCTTCGAGAAATGTGTACAAAAACACCTTTTTCTGTAATTCTATTACCATCATGCAGATAAATGCAGTTACAATGTAGTTGATATTTAACATATGATCGTGTAATTAGTACTGTAGTCACATTTTCCGTGTGATATTTTTCTAGTTGACACACGCAAAACCTGTTTTTTCAGTCTGTGTGCTGCTGGTTGTGTTACTATTTATTTTTGTTGTTGGAGATAAGTTCTTAGAATTGAAGTGTTTCTGATCATTTGTCGGCCGTTCGGGTCCCCCAAATTAATTTATGATTTGTATTGTTTACACTTTGTATCGCATAATTATGTTTATTTATGTTTTAACTACTAGCAGTGTATGTAAAGTGCGGATCCTAAAATATCATTTTTACTGTATATGCCATAAATGTCTAATGTAGAATGATAAATAAACAGACGAACTTTTTTTAATTTTTGAAGAAAATGAAAAAAATTAGTTAAAATGTATATGTTCAGAAATACATAATACTAATAAAACAAAGTTAGAGATGCGAGCGGGGTTTTATCGCACCTAAAGCCATCCAGCTGTGAAATATATACCAAAATAGGTGAATATTTAGGACATTTCACGAACAGATGCAGGTGCTTTATAACTAACAGGTGAGATGTTGTTGCAGTAAAAGATATTCATTTTTAAATACAATTATTAAAGTTGTATAACGTAGAATATGTTTTGTCTTTCAGTTTCTTCATATTTAACTAAATTCCACTATGATGATTTCGTAATGCTAGTCATGTTTACTGTCGAATAATGATACTATTCTTTCATTTTCACTGTGGAGCGAATCATTAGTATTGTATATGCGGTGCATTTTCACTGTATAATTTTTTTTTTATCTATTACAGCTCATTTCTTTAAGAATTGAATGCTTCTTTTTGTAAATTTATTGGGTGGTAAAAGCGTTGACCGAAGTACATTTCTAAAAATGTACGCACGGTCAACGCTTTTACAACCCTATAAAGTTTCAAAAAGAAGTATTCAATACTTATAATTACATTTTTTTAGCTAAAATCATGAAAACACGATTTTTATCCAGTTTTATTTAATTCACCTGTGCACTTTTTTGTGGGACCTCGTGTTATCATGCATGATAAATGTTATTGTCTGATTGTTTACGGAATAACATGTTAGCCAATCAGAATAACGTATTATAATGAAACTTACATCTAATGTAATTATTTAAGCATGTAGAGCAAGACTTTAGTTGATTTGCTTGCTTTTTTTTTTATTGGATAATCATTATGATAACACCCAATTTAATTCAAATATTAAAAATACAGTTTAAACTATGCCTAGTCATATTGTTTAAAAATGTCAATCTTATTTACAAAGTTTGTATACACAATTATACAAACAAAGCAAGCAAGCCAACCAAAGTTTTGCTTTACATGCATTAGGAAATTAGCTGTAAAGCCTTAATTTAGCCGACTTGCTCAAACAATAGATAAAGTAAGAGAAAGATTTGATAAAATTTAACTTACGGAGGAAAGTTTGGTTTTAAAACACTCTAATAAATTCAATAGAAATAACATTTATTTCAAATGTATTCCATTTAGTTTCTTATAAAGCGTATAGGGATCTTTATCCTTATTTTTTTATCCATTTCATGACACTTCACCACTAATTACGTACTACATCTTGATATAGATTGCACCTTTGTTTTCCCGTTTAAAAGGTTTTACACTGGATCCCTTTATAACTTGCTGTTCGGTGTGAGCCAAGACTCCATCTATATATGGCTCAAAAACGAAACGAGATGGGATAAAAAGGGATAAAAAAATCTACGCTACTTTTTTAATATATTTATAATGGGCTTAATATGAGTCAAAATAGAGTAAAATAGTGGGTCGTATTTGGGTATAAGCGTCACGCCGGATTGCCGATTTTTTGCAAGCGTGACAGGTGAAAGTCAAATGATTGTGTAGTGAAAAACGGGAAATGAAGTCTAGCGGGACACGGATAATTACAAAAAATTAGAACTGCATAGTATAAGCGGGATGCGGGAATCTGACAAAACAATACTAGTAAGCGGAATACGGGAATCTGCGAAAACAGTAAGCGGGATCCGGGATCAGAACCCCCCAATGAGACCCCAGAATAAGATATTTTTGTATATTCATCCTATTGTTACAGTCATGCCTTCAATAACAAATGTATCCAGTGCATGCATTTTTTTTATATTTTTGGTCCCTTTTTCAATTTTGTGGAGTCCAAATTAATAGACAAAAGTCCTTTAATATGGATATTTGGAATTCGTTGACATGCTGAATCTAACCGTGTATCTAGTTTGGGGATTGTTTGCCTAGTTGCTGAAATAGCCCACATAGAGTTCCAAAGGGTCTAAAATCAACAAAAATGAATTGTAGCATGCATTTCGTGTACAATAACCCAAATGTGCATGGTTTTACCTCTGCGGTAGTATCCATTCGCGGATCTAGAATTTTTCATAAGTAGGGCCCACTGACTGCCTAAGAGGGCCCCCTGCTGTCACGCTCCAGTGATTCCCTATATAAGTTAAAATCAAGGAGAAACGTAATCGTAAGAATACAATATGATATTTTGAGAATCGCTTTTGTTACAAGTTTGAAAAGCTATATATTTGATGAAGAATGAATGAGGAGTTTGTATTTCAATTTGAAAATACATGTATCATAAATCCTAAAGTCATCAACTAAGTTTTTTCGTTTGTTGCAAGTGCATTTATCACATAATTCTACAATAAAAATTCCTCGCATCTTTAAAAATTCTACATTAATAATGACTGCACTAACAGTGATAATTCATCGCATCTATAGCTAAAATGGATCGCTTTCAATAATCGATATGCTATATTATGATGCTTTTATAACACTTATTTGAACTTTAATGCTATGTTTGTATATTATAAAGACATATCACAATGAAAATATGTTAAAACTTATCTTCAAATCACTTAACTTGATATTTTCAAAACATAAACAAATACAGTTTTCCCATGATCCTTTATTCTACAATAGACATACCCGCATATAACAGTAAAAATGAACTAGCTGGATTCGCACTTTATATACACTGTACTAGTATGTCATTGTAGTTAATTGAGAATTAAAGTCATTTATTTGAGTGAATTTGCCGGTGGTTTTTAAATTAAAATTTAAGATTGCCAATGAGACATCTCTCCAAAAAAATGACACAGAAATAAACTTCTAAATGTCACTACATGGTCTTCAACAATGAACAAACCCATACCACATTGTCAGCTGTAAAGGGCCTAAATAACAAATGTAAAACAATTCAAACGAGAAAATTAACGGACAAATGTAGGTATAAAATAAAAAGAATAATAATAAAACGTTATAGATACAAACGACAACCACTAAATTGTATGCCTCTTACATGCAGAATATGGCGGGATTAAACTCGTTTGAAGGCGCGAATCCTAGCTATCTCCCCTCAACCTGAGACAGTGGTATGATAGTACAACATAAGAAAAAATATGAAGTCAGTTGAAAAGGGCTAAACTCATTAATTGTTTTTGTTCCAAAGAGTATTATTGCAACATGGTGACATCAAATAATGGCTATTTAACTAATTATATTATTTTTGTGGCGCTTTAGCCGTTCGGTTTTTTTGGTTTTTTTGTTTTTTTGTTTGTTTTTTTTTGCATGTGTATGGTCATTTAAACTATTACAGAACACGATCTTTTGGAAATATAGAGTGTAAAAAGTCAGTAATCTAAATAATTGGTGAGTAAAGCATATACCATTGTGACATTAATGTTAAAATACCGATACGCTTTTAATACGCAAGATAGTTGGCCATAATACTTCGGTGGTCATACTATATTTTTATCAATTAATAACATTTAGAAGAAATTTATCCTAATTATTCTGTCACCATTCCACATTTTGCACTGATACACGCTTTTTCAGCAAAACAGTTTACAATATAAAAAAACAAGCTGTAAAGTAAGCAAGCATTTCCAATAACAATATTTAATACAATATTCAGTTTTGTAATTCCGTATCATGGGTGAATTTAAATTGATTTTTGATTGTATTACTGTAAATCAATGGTATTTCTAACAAAAACATTGGCCCACCACGCAGGAGACTACTGAATTTACTTCGAATTAATGTTTGGTCTTGATATAGTCGAATTCGAGATGTACGGAAGGCAACTCTTTACAATTTTCTCATTATTGACCTCCGAAGATATTGGTTATTAAGAACAAACTGTTAAACGCAAACGCAAAAAAAAAGGAAAGTTTAAAAAAAGAAATCTTGTGTTTTCGAAAAAAAAAATATATCAACAACTTTGAAAATACGTTATTTTTTCTTCTTCTGGTAAATACAAGCCAAATTGAAAGTTGAATTGAAGCATGATTGTCTTGTCCACTTAATAAATAGTTCTAGTCATAACTGTATGTCGGTATTGAACTCATTGATAAAACAATTGATATTTAAAGGGCACTAGCTGCCAATTTTATGTTCACCGATGTGTCTCAAATTCTCAAGGTTGATTTAATTGTTATGATATTGTAATTATCGTATTTATTTATGTTGGCCTAATATGTGTTGTATGGCCTGATAGTTGTTGCTACTGTGGTTCAACCATTGACTTATCTTTTACGAAAAGATTCTAAATTTATCTGGAGTGAAAATTGTCAAAACGCTTTTGAAAATAGCAAATCACTTTTAATTAATAGTCCGGATCTGATTACTCCAGACTTTGAAAAATAATTTAAATTTGCTGTTGATGCAAGCGATGTAGGAATTGGAGCTGTTTTATATCAAGAGACAGATGATAATGTTGAGAAACCTATATCATATTTTTCTAAGAAATTAGATAAACATCAGAAAAATTATTCAACTATTGAAAAAGAGTGTTTTGCAATGTTGTCAGCACTTCAACATTTTGATGTATATTTGAATCCCACTGTATATCCTATTCTTGTTTGTACTGATCATAATCCTCTCACCTTCATACATAAAATGAGAAACAAGAATCAGAGGTTGACTAGGTGGAGTTTATTGTTACAGGAATATGATGTAATTGTAAAACACATTAAGGGTAAAGATAATGTAATAGCAGATGCTTTATCTAGAGCTTATTAAAACACTTTGTATATACTATGTATTTTTGTTCATATTATTCATGATAAGTTTATGTTACACTAAAACTTCTTTTAAGGGGGGAGGTGTTATGATATTGTAATTATTGTATTTATTTATGTTGGCCTAATATGTGTTGTATGGCCTGATAGTTGTTTACAGAATAATCTTAGAACTGTGCAGTTTAGAAATCACTGGAACAATTACAAAATGATTGGAACTTTCCAGAATGATCCTAATAAAAGATGCGTTATATAAACTTCTACATTTTACTAGAAACTTCCATTGTAACTTTCTAGGATGTTCTAGTATAGATTGTTCTAGAATTTTCCTTGACAATTATATATATGCAGACACTAAAGTTAAACTCTTACTCTTGGACTTAGACTTAGACATCGATAGACTTTAGTATTCACAGCAATTTAGATTGAAACTTTAATTCTACAAACAACATCATACTGGATTGTGGCCGTAGTAGTGAACATAATATTCAGATTGGATTCCGAAAGATATCCGGATACAGATACAGATAAAAGATTGGACTCATATTTTGACAGTTAAGTTGACAGTAATATTTGTGTAATACTTCTTGTAAACTTTTGTAAAATAAATATTGTTAAATTTTATTATAGATTTGTGTCTTTTGTTGGCTACAATTTAAAGGCGATTTCCGGCCGTAACAGAAATTGGGGGCTCGTCCGGGATTACGAAAATATCTTATTCAAAATTTATTCAGTATTTTAATTATAACTAGCCAACAAAATTCTACAAAATGGCATTTGATGCCGGTAAATTTTTGAAAACGCCAGACCTGGAGGGGTTTGATAATTTAAAGAAAGAGGAGTTAGTGTTGCTTGCTAAACATCTGAAATTAGATTTTAAAGTATCTATGAGAAAACAAATTATAAAAAAATTGGTTATAGACAAATTAGTTGACGCAGAAATTTTAGGTGAAGAGGCTCTTGAACTTAAGGTCGAAAATGTTGACGCCTTTAAATTAAAACAGCTTAAATTAGAACATGAACTTAAATTAAAAGAACTGGAAATGAAGGAGATGGAGAAAATAAAAGTAAAAGAACTTGAAATGAAGGAAAGATTGGAAATGGATAAAATGGAAAAAGAAGATGAATTTAAATTAAAAGAACTGGAAATGAAGGAGAGGGAGAAAATAAAAGAACTTGAAATGAGAGAAAGGCTAGAGATGGAGAAAATGAAAATTGAAATGGTCAAGGAAGAAAGCAACACTAAAGTCCAACCGAAATCAGAATATTTTGATGCAGCGAAAAATATACGTTTGGTTCCCAGATTTTGTGAAAAAACAGTCGATAAATATTTTCCACAGTTTGAGAAAATTGCTCATAATTTGAATTGGCCAAAGCCATATTGGACTACAATGCTACAAAGTGTTTTTGAGGGTAAGGCCGCTGAGATATACTCCGCACTTCCATCAGAAAAAAGTTCCGATTATGACACGGTAAAACAGGAAGTTTTGAAAGCTTATGGGCTAGTACCAGAAGCATATAGACAGAAATTTAGATCATATGAAAAGTTTGATTCACAAACCTATGTGGAATTTGCTCGGGAAAAAGAAGATCTATTTGATAAATGGCTTACTTCAAAGAAAACAGATAACAATTTTGATAACCTAAGACAATTGATGTTTTTAGAAGAGTTCAAACAATGTGTTCATTTAGACTTAAAAACACATTTAGACGACAAAACTGTTGGGACAATACATGATGCAGCTGAAATTTCAGATAATTATACCCTTTCACATAAAAGAAGTTTCAAGGGTCAAAATGTTAATACTTCAAGTGGAAATTACAAAAATCAAAGCACTGAGCGTACTGATAGTAAGCCTGTTGCACAGAATAAGAGTCAGTCCAGTTATAATATGTCTAGTCCAAAATTTGATACTTTTGGGAAGAAGTCACTGATTTGTGCTTATTGTAAGAAAAATGGTCACCTGATGGCTGATTGTTTTAGACTCCAGAAGAAGAATGAACGAGATAATAAGCCGAAGTCCAGTGCTTGTACGACACCTTATATTACAAGTACGTTGGAATGTCCTGCGAGTCAGGCTTTTAAGTCCAGTTTTTGTGATTACATGGAGGAATATAAACCCTTTATGTCTGATGGGTTTATTTCTATTGTTGATGATACCACTCTTTAGCCTATTAAGATTTTACGGGACACTGGAGCTTCTCAGTTTATTGTTAGAAGGTGTGTTGCCTTTGTCCGAGAAGACTTCTGTTGGTGCCTCCGTTTTGTTACAAGGTGTAGAGTTAGGTTGTATAGATGTTCCTCTATATCGTATTTATCTGAAGTCAGATTTGATAACTGGACCAGTTATTGTGGGTGTTCGTCCTAACCTCCCTGTTGAGGGTGTTACATTATTGCTAGGAAATGATCTAGCTAGGAACAAAGTGGTTGCAGAACCAATTGTTACCAATGAACCGGTGGTGGATGTTAAATCATCTGAAGATGATGCTGAATTCTATCCAGCTTGTGTTGTCACTAGAGCGATGGCTAGAAAACAACAAGATGAGGATTTGCAAGAAAACCAGTTTGATTACATGGACCTTTCTGACACTTTCCTAGCCGACATTGCAGGTCCTGGTAGCTCAGAAAAGGCCATAATAAGACCACCTAGTGTTAACAAGAATGTTATTATGCCATGGTCAAACGTAAACAGCCATTCATTAGACCGAAAGAATTTATTCGAAGAACAACATAAAGACCCTGAGGTTCTTCAGCTCAACCAGCGGGCTCAACCACAGGAGGAAGCAGACAAAGTGGCCGAATGCTATTACCATCAGGACGGCATTTTAATGAGGAAGTGGAGGCCTCCTGATGCTACCCCAGAGGAGGAATGTAGAGTGGTATACCAAGTGGTGGTGCCTAAAGTTTATAGGCAAGAAATTATTGGTCTTGCCCATGACACCCCCTTGGCTGGACACTTAGGTATAAGGAAGACTTGCCTTAAGATCTTGCAGCATTTCTACTGGCCCAGACTTCGAAATGATGTCGCAGAATACTGCAAATCATGCCATATATGCCAGGTTGTTGGTAAACCTAACCAGAAAATACCACCAGCACCACTTCTGCCTATTCCAGCCTTTGACGAACCTTTCAGCAGAGTTCTAATTGACTGCGTTGGACCTTTACCAAAGACCAAAACTGGAAATGCGTATTTATTGACAATCATGTGTACATCCACACGCTTTCCTGAGGCTATTCCGCTAAGAAATATCAAGACACCTAATATTGTCAAAGCTCTTATCAAATTTTTCACGTTAGTAGGACTTCCTAAGTCTATACAGTCCGACCAGGGATCAAATTTCATGTCACGTCTATTTCAGCAAGTCGTGTACCAGTTAGGGATTGCTCAGTATAGATCAAGTGCGTACCATCCGGAATCTCAAGGTGCCTTAGAATGTTTTCATCAAACATTGAAGAACATGATTAGAACTTTTTGTCTTCAATTTAACAGAGACTGGGATGATGGAGTTCACTTTCTACTTTTTGCAGTTCGAGAGGCTGTTCAAGAATCCCTTGGATTAAGTCCCTTTGAGTTGGTATTTGGCCATACTGTAAGGGGACCGTTAAAATTGATTAAGGAAAAGTGGCTAACTGAACATACTGACCTGAATCTTTTAGACTATGTATCTAGATTTAAAGAAAAATTGTATACTGCTTGTCAAATTGCTCAGAAAAACTTAAAAAATGTACAGAACAAGATGAAAATATGGTATGATAAAGATGCCAGGAACAGAGTTTTTGAGCCTGGTGATAGGGTACTTGTATTTTTGCCAGTTCCTGGACATCCTTTACAGGCTAAATATTGTGGTCCTTATACAATAGAGAGTAAAATCAATGATTTGAATTATTTTGTAAAAACTCCAGGTCGGCGTAAACAAAACAGAGTGTGTCATATTAATATGTTAAAACCATATTTTGAGCGTACTAATGAATGTGATAGTAAACCAGTTGCCACTTTAGGCATGGTTAAATTTGAGAACAATCATGACAAACCAGATGTAATTGAACCACCTTTTAGTTCTAAAACTATGGAAGAGACGGTTAGATTGAAAAATTCAGAAATTCTGTCAAATTTAGACTCAAAACTTGCACATCTATCTTTTGATCGTAGAGAAGAAATAAAAACTTTGGTATTTTCTTTTAAAAATCTTTTTCCAGATGTGCCAAACAAAACCACTGCTGTTTGTCATGATGTTGATGTAGGAGATGCTTCTCCAATTAAGCAACATCCTTATCGGCTTAATCCACTCAAACTTGAAGCTATGAGAAAAGAAATTAAATATATGCTTGACAATGATATTATTGAGCCGAGTAAGAGTGAATGGAGCTCTCCTTGTCTCCTTGTGCCAAAACCAGATAAAACCTTTCGTTTCGTGACTGATTTCAGAAAAGTAAATTCAGTCTCAAAATCTGATTCCTATCCGATTCCAAGGATAGACGATTGTATTGACAACATTGGTCAAGCAAAATTTGTGAGCAAATTTGATTTGTTGAAAGGTTATTGGCAAGTTCCACAGACACAGAGAGCTCGTGAAATATCAGCTTTTGTTACACCAGATGGCTTATTTCAATATACTGTAATGCCATTTGGCATGAAAAGTGCACCAGCTACATTTCAAAGAATGATCAATAATGTTATAAAAGATTTAAACTGTTGTTATGCTTATATTGATGATCTAATTGTATGTAGTGATAGTTGGGAACAGCATTTAACACATTTGTATGATACTTTTGATAGATTGTCACAATCAAATTTGACTATTAATCTTGGTAAAAGTGAATTTTGTCAGGCCACTGTTGATTATTTAGGGCATACAGTTGGCCAAGGTCAAGTGAAACCTATTATGGCTAAAGTGGAAGCCATTTCCAAATTTCCTCCTCCTACAAATAGAAAACAACTTATGAGATATTTAGGCATGATTGGATTTTACAGAAAAATTTGTTCAAATTTTGCTACTGTGGTTCAACCATTGACTCATCTTTTACGAAAAGATTCTAAATTTATCTGGAGTGAAAATTGTCAAAACGCTTTTGAAAATAGCAAATCACTTTTAATTAATAGTCCGGTTCTGATTACTCCAGACTTTGAAAAATAATTTAAATTTGCTGTTGATGCAAGCGATGTAGGAATTGGAGCTGTTTTATATCAAGAGACAGATGATAATGTTGAGAAACCTATATCATATTTTTCTAAGAAATTAGATAAACATCAGAAAAATTATTCAACTATTGAAAAAGAGTGTTTTGCAATGTTGTCAGCACTTCAACATTTTGATGTATATTTGAATCCCACTGTATATCCTATTCTTGTTTGTACTGATCATAATCCTCTCACCTTCATACATAAAATGAGAAACAAGAATCAGAGGTTGACTAGGTGGAGTTTATTGTTACAGGAATATGATGTAATTGTAAAACACATTAAGGGTAAAGATAATGTAATAGCAGATGCTTTATCTAGAGCTTATTAAAACACTTTGTATATACTATGTATTTTTGTTCATATTATTCATGATAAGTTTTTGTTACACTAAAACTTCTTTTAAGGGGGGAGGTGTTATGATATTGTAATTATTGTATTTATTTATGTTGGCCTAATATGTGATGTATGGCCTGATAGTTGTTTACAGAATAATCTTAGAACTGTGCAGTTTAGAAATCACTGGAACAATTACAAAATGATTGGAACCTTCCAGAATGATCCTAATAAAAGATGCGTTATATAAACTTCTACATTTTACTAGAAACTTCCATTGTAACTTTCTAGGATGTTCTAGTATAGATTGTTCTAGAATTTTCCTTGACAATTATATATATGCAGACACTAAAGTTAAACTCTTACTCTTGGACTTAGACTTAGACATCGATAAACTTTAGTATTCACAGCAATTTAGATTGAAACTTTAATTCTACAAACAACATCATACTGGATTGTGGCCGTAGTAGTGAACATAATATTCAGATTGGATTCCGAAAGATATCCGGATACAGATACAGATAAAAGATTGGACTCATATTTTGACAGTTAAGTTGACAGTAATATTTGTGTAATACTTCTTGTAAACTTTTGTAAAATAAATATTGTTAAATTTTATTATTGATTTGTGTCTTTTGTTGGCTACAATTTAAAGGCGATTTCTGGCCGTAACATAATATACTTAAACGTATGTCCTAGTTACAAATAGTCGAAAATACACAATTAACAATACATGGACCTGACAATATTCATTAGCATTTCATGTATATTTTTATTAAGATGCATGTATCGTATAATTAACAATCGAAATGACCTCTAAAGACTGCCTAGGGTCATTGAAACCAATATTAACGTAAATGTATAAATAAAAACAAATACCAAACCACTTACAAATGTATTTTTAAGATTTGCTTGATTTCATATTATAGGTTAAAAAGTATGTTTACCATCGTTTTTAAATTTGTAAGAATGATTTTTTTTTGTGATCGAGTCTGTCAACCAAATGGTTCATCCTTGTTTTATTTTCCATGTTTACATTCTTTTCTTTTTACATATAATTCTTAATGATTTGCATATAAGGAAGTACGTTGATATGATTGGTGGAGAGGATTTCCAGTAGTTGATCTTGACGTTGTTTATTTTTCGATAGACGACGTTGATCGAACTTCTTTTCGTTACCATTGTAAACAAGATGGCGGCGATAATAACACCGACGTTAACAAAATGTATTGTCAGTGCACGTTAATCGTTATAAATTAAATAATAAACACAAAAACATTCGTTTGAATGAGAATAAAAGTTTTTGTAGTTTTTTTTTTTTTTTTTTTTTTTTTTTTTTTTGTGAGATAGCAAGTTTCATTGAGTACCTATTTTTGCGTTAACCAACAAATATATTCATGCACCAGACCTACTTAATGACACAAATATACAAGTTACGGATGATAGAGGTTACGAGTATTAATCCATATATTCCTTATCTCCAATTTTAAAGAATTATAAGGATTATACGCCTTTTTAAAGGAATTTAGAATGAAATTCAAAACAGTGTGGCTATGGCCATTGATTGACACATTAAATTCATCCGTTGACTGGGACAATTTAGGTGAACGTTTGTATGTAACGACCACTGCTCATTATGTACTTTTTAAAGACACTTAAACTATGGGGTCACCAAAGGTTCTCAACACCTTAATAAAGTAATTCGAAAAATTAATCAGAAATAACACGATGTTTTGATTTATATCAATTGTATAAATCAAAACATAAAGGTTATTCCTGATTAATTTTTCGAATTATTTTATAATTAAAGGCGTTAAGAAACCTTTGGTGACCCCACAGTTTAAATGTCTATCGTAGGTACGTCGTGAACAGTGGTCGTTACAGACAAACGTTTACGTAAATTGTCCCAGTCAATGGATGAATTTAACGTGTCAATCAATGGCCACAGCCACACTGTTTTGAATTTCAATCTATTGGTGTATAAACTGGACTATCATAAAACTCCTTTGGAATTTTATTTGTTTATGAGTAAATTTTTACACCATGATAAATTGCACTCCATATCTGTACGTCTAAAAAAATGTAATTTTCACTTTAAACAAAATACTGAAATATAGTTATTTCGGCAAATAAACACATTCATGTACTATCTTTATTTGGTGTACTACTTTTTGTAATGATAAAGATGAAAGGTCTTGGATTGAGAAAAACATTGTTACACTTAAACGGAATTTAAAATGATTCTGACGAATGACGGCAAAGAGTCTGAACAATACAAATAAAAGGTGTGTAATCGTCAAGCGTTAGAACCATATCCAATGATAACTGTGATATAATCATTTATATTACAGCATTACAAACTATGTGTTCAACTTCACAATAACAGTAAGTGCTACAGAAATTACTGGTTACTATGTTTCAATTTAACAATTTGTAATTTTTAAGCCTTTTACACGTGAATTGTCGGTTTATGTACTTTTTACTCCTAATTGGTGATAAATCATTTGTTGGCATTCAATTAAATTCATAGACGAAGTTTCAAAAGATACTGAGAAGCCATGTTATATGAGAGACAATTGATTTGCCTAGTTAAAATATGATTTATCAAATAATCCAACATAAAATCAATTTTGTTATTTTTTAATAAAAAAATCACAAAGAAATAAAAAAGAATTTAATTGAAATATTCTGTCATTTTGTAATTTTGTATTAAAATCAATTATTGCGTCTATTACTAGCGTTAGCATTGTCGTTCATGATTAACTTTGCATTTACTGACAATATGTTTTAATTGCTGTTTTATTAATAACCTACGTAATGAAACCCCTCATGTGTATTCCTGATTACGTCGGACCTGTCTAAGACTGGTTCCATGTCCTTCATCTGTTTTGCTCTGACAACGCCGTATGTTGCAAGGGAGAGGATCAGCGGAGGACCTACATGTATCTATCCTGTCTTAGACTGGTTCCATGTCCTTCATCTGTTTTGCTCTGACAAAGCCGTATGCTGCAAGGGAAAGGATCAGCGGAGGACCTACTTGTATCTATCCTGTCTTAGACTAGTTCCATGTCCTTCATTTGTTTGGCTCTGTTAAAGCCGTATGTTGCAAGGGAGAGGATCAGCGGAGGACCTATATGAATCTATCACGTCTTGGAGTGGTTCCATGTCCTTCATCTGTTTGGCTCTGACAACGACGTATGTTGCAAGGGGGAGGATCAGCGGAGGACCTACATGTATCTATCCTGTCTTAGACTGGTTCCATGTCCTTCATCTGTATGTTGCAAGGGAGAGGACCACCATAGGACCTATCTACCCTCGTTAATGTTGTAATGATTGAATGTTTTGGTCTTAAGGTGGTACATAACACTACATAGAGATAACCATATAATAGCAACTGAACCTATAAGAAAAATCTAATTACGAATGCCATGGTTGAATTTACCATGTTAATAGGCCTGGCGAAAGAGTATTGTTGTTATTGGATATGGATCAATCTAGGCACTGTTGAGCATGTTCCTCATATCTTCATTCTATTAAAAGCTGATTTACCAGATCCTTCACATCAATTTATGTGTATGTATATACGGAAATAGTTTTGTTACCATTGACAACATTTGACTTGTAACTATTTCATTTGAATGAAATAGTGTCAAACCATCAATAAACATTCTTTGAGTTTTTTTCCTGTATGCATGGTTTCGCTGAATGTTTCTCATGAAATTTATCACTAATGATTTGATAGTTTATGTGACATTTATTGAAACTTGTGTTACAAATGTGACCAGTCTGATCCTTTGTAATCCATTCTGATAACATCCAGCTTAGATTTGTTAGATAAATTATCATTATAAAGACTTAGATATTTACACCATCTTCAGACACCATTGTTTGTTTTTTGTTATTTACGTGTGAGTTTAAAATGTAAACATTTGTCAACTGTCACGCTAGCTATTTTGTCTGAAGCTTGGTAAGTTGTTTGTTGTGAAATATACGGAGGCGACCTCGTCGATCCACACACACACCTATTATACTTACAAAACTCTCGTAACGACTAGTATAACAGATAACACTTCTACAATACACTTTAACATTACCTGATCTTGCAAATGTTGCGTAGTCTTATGTTAGAACTACTGTTGAACAGTGCAAGAAGCTCATATTAAGGACCGATAACTCTGTCGATAAATATTGTCGTGTATACAATGTTGTTGAAATCAGAGCAATTGTATACTTGTATATGTCTATGTTGAAATGTATACAATAACATATAAATTTACACAAGTTTAACTTTATTTCAATTTATTGAATGCCTGGAATTTCTTTAAAATAGTAGATTAATAAAAAAAATTAATAAAATCATATTCAATGAAATCTTGTTTAATTTTCTACGAAATAAAACAAATCCATTAGAATTTAAATCAAAATATTTCTTTAAAATATATAATTATAGAAACATAAATATTAAATTGATTAAAGAAATTGTTTTATATTGTTCATATTTTCTTAAAGTTTATTATGATACATTCTTCTTCTGATTTGACACGGGGAAGAGAATGAAAAATTTTGTATATCACAAAATTCAAACTCTGGTAATACATGCATGTATACACAGGATGTTTAATGTCACCTGGTTGCTTTTGGTTTGCACGTCTACCTGACAATATATTGTTATGTAACATTACTACCCAGGTCAGAGTTCACCTGGTCGTCAAGTGATGGGATTTTGAAGGTATAGAATATTTATCTATTATAATTGTTTGGATTTTTTTCTGTCTTGGGATGTAAATATTTTTTGGTTCTAAAAGGAAAGTATAAATATATTTCTAAAAAAAAGATAAATTATACAGAAAACAGGAAAAATGCCTTTAAAAAGGCAGAGAAAATTTTATTGTTTACTATTTTCTGGTAACAGTATATATCTTGGATATATCTTTGAATCAGCGGTAAAAATAAAATGTTCCCGTGTCACTCTTAAAATAATATTTTTTTATCAAGAAATTTTGAAATCAATCATATCGAAATATCACCAAAGAAAATAACAGAAACATTAGAGATTCTACATAAAAAATTAAATTTAATCAAGGAAGGTCGTACTATACAAATCCTTGATTTGATGCAACATTTTCATATACATGTACATCATCCGCCATTTTGAAAAATCCCGAAATATTCACTTTTTTAAATCAATTTTTGACCGAAATTGCCCAGAAATTAAACTGTTTCAAATAGTATTTTTCGTCAGATATATGTTTGAATATACTTAATCGATTTTCAAAGTTTTATTTTTATTAACGGAATTTCTTTATTTGTTGTACAAGTAGACATGGGTATCGGTAATTTAGCATTGAGTCAACGGAAAAATGACGAGAAAAATACAAGACTAACAACGGACAGAGGCTCCTGACTTGGGACAGGCGCAAACTTGCGGCGGGGTTAAACATGTTTATGAGATCTCAACCCTCTCCTATGCTTCTAGCAAATGTAGAAAAGTAAACGCATAACAATATGCACATTAAAATCCAGTTCAAGAGAAGTCCGAGTCCGATGGCAGAAGATGTAACAAAAGAAAATAAATAAAACAACAAGAATGTGTCCAAAGTACACGGATGCCCCACTCGCACTATCCTTTTCCATGTTCCATGGACCGTGAAATTGGGTTATTAGAATGAAATTCATAACAGTGTAGCTATGGCTATTCATTGACTGGGGAAAATTAGGTGAACGTTCGTCTGTAATGCCCACTGCTCACGACGTACTTATCATAGAAATTTAAACTGTGAGGTCACCAAAGGTTCTTAACGCCTAAATAAAATGATTAAAAATACTAATCAGGAATAACCTTTGTAATTTGAAAATAAATAAAAATGGCCTTCAACACGGAGTCTTGGCTCACACCGAACAGCAAGCTATAAAGGTTGAATACTTAAAATTCTTTACTTGATTTTTTGTTATGGTTTGACCATCAATTTCCTAATATGATATCGCACGTTCTTTCAGATTATTTTTTTTACTTAATTGGCTTTAAAAGTTACAATGCATGATGTCGTCTGGTTATGTAGTTCATATGTGTTTTTCGTTTCTCGTTGGTTTTCCCGTTTGAATGGTTTTACACTAGTAGTTTTGGGGCCCTCTCAGTGGCGCTATATAAGCAACCAAATGTTTTCCCAAAAAGGGTGGCCCGGGCCCCCTGGGCCCTCCCCCTAAATCCGCCTTTGCCTCTATAACTTGCTGTTCGGTGTGAGCCAAGGCTCCGTGTTGCAGGTCGTACCTTGACCTATAATGGTTTACTTTTATGAATTATTTCTTGGGAGGAGAGTTGTCTCATTGGCACTCATACCACATCTTCCTATATCTATCTATATCTATACATTTGTTTTTCAACAAAAGAATACATCACAAGAATATAAGTTTTGTAAGAAACGTGAGAAATTGTGTTGGACTTGAAGATAAGGCAAAGTGACAAATATCTGAAAGAATGAATCGTTTTATGGTATTAAACAAAGAAATCAAATGATTTTTTAATTATCCAGAACTCTTCACAAACAAAACCCACATGTATACGCATTGAATAAATAGTAGGCCATTCTTAAATGATCACACCGTAGAAGTAGTTGTGCTCTTAATCAATGAGATATTTTGTGAATTAACCCCATCAACTTAATAGTTTTTTTAACAATGGATAAACCTATTTTTTTTTATTATTATTAAATAATATCATCTCTGAACATTATTATTCTTATAAATGACACGGTTGTATGTGATGATTATAATAAATATTTAAAACAAATTCCTTTCAAGCTTTGTAAAAAGAAAGTTTCATTTTATGTATCGGAATGTGTAACAAGTGAATATTTCAATCCCCACTGGAAGGCCTCTGACAGACTGGGTGAGCATAAAATCATAGCCGTTGACAAACAAGTTACAACCTACAAACGTTTTACTGTCGACCACACTGTTATGCAATTAATTCTATACTAATTTGGCATTAAAATTAGAAAGATCATATCATAAGCAACAAGTGTACTAAGTTTCAAGTTGATTGGACTTCAGCTTCATCAAAAACTACCTTGACCAAAAACTTTAACCTGAAACTCCCACTTTCATTTTCTATGTTCAGTGGACCGTGAAATTGGGGTCAAAAGTCTAATTTGGCTTAAAAATTAGAAAGATCATCTCATAAGCAACAAGTGTACTAAGTTTCAAGTTGATTGGACTTCAGCTTCATCAAAGACTTATCTTGACCAAAAGCTTTAAAATGGACGGACGAACGGAACCACAGACGGACGGACGGACGAACGGAGCCACAGACCAGAAAACATAATGCCCCTCTACTATCGTAGGTGGGACATAACAACAGACTACTAGCAGTTAACTGACATGCCAGCTCCAGACCTCAATTAAACTGATTGAAAGGTTAAGTCTTCATCATATGAATATCAGGCACAATCCCTCCCGGTGTCTTCCTCGAATGCCAACATTTTAAATGTAACCTATTCCTTGAATGCCAACAAAAATATTTCAATAGATGTTTATATAATAACAATAGGTGTTTTTAAAAGTATTTACCTGATAAAAATAATTAGTGAACTTGACAAAATTGCAACATTTTAACACTTTTTGATTAGAAAAAATAGCAAAATTTTAGGGTTAAAATTATTATGAATTTAAAGAAATAAAATGAAAACATTTTATGACTTTTTATTGAATGTCTGGATTTTCTTTAAAATAGTAGATTAATAAAAAAAAATTAATAAAACTCCGTTAGGGGTTTAGTATCATACTATCATAAAATATATGAGAAGAACATAACCCGTGTCATGCCAACAACTGTTTTTTTTTTAAATCAATGTGTTTAGTTTCGATGCAAAGACCCTATAAGTGAATCAATATTAAAGCCAACATATGCAATCTTTAATGACCTGACAACAGTATCGTAACTATATCCCTTCTTAAAAAGTATGTTTAAAGGTTTTGTAAGCTTTTGAGGTGAATACTGACATTTCTGTGCTTTGTAAAGAATATTACCACAAAAGATTGGATGTGAAATACCTGAACGCATAAGATGTCTGCATGTTGAGTTATTCTACGAATTATTTCCTTATACCGATGATAAAATTTAGTAAATGTTTTGACTTGTTTGTGATATCGAAAACCCTGGTGTAATAATTTTTCAGTAATACATACATTTCTATCGCTAAAATCTAATACGTTGTTACATACACGAGCGAATCCTACAAGATGAGATATATAAACACATTAAGATGGTGACAAGGGAATGTCACCATCTAAAAATGGATAATGGAAATGAAAAATCACCTCTTTAACATATCTTTTTTGCATTAAGCTTCCCGTTATTGATATAGATATCAAGATCGAGGAAAGGGCAGTGGTCATTGTTAGTATTAGCTTTATTTAAAGTAAGTTCAACAGGATAAATTTCTTTAGTATACATACTGAAGTCGTCAGAAGCCGTTAATTAGTAATAATTACTTTGCAAAATGTAGATTCTAAGATTTCAAGATCTTATTTTAAAGCAACGCGCAGACACATACATATGTAACATGAGGTAAATATGTACGATTCCTGATAATACGTTATTTTAATTCGCTAGCATCAATCTCGCCTAATTCTGAAATCTAACCTTCATTTCAATATGAAATGTCATATATTCATGTATTGAGTGCTTCTTTTTGTAGTTCTATTGGGTTGACCGTGCGCACAGTTTTATATTGCAGCATTTCTGAACTGCATACAAGATGTATTTACATCGGTCAATGCCTTTACACTTAAATAAAGTTACAAACAGAAAAGCATTCAATTTTTTAAGGACACTAGCTGTCAAATTCATGTTCACCGATTTGACTCCAATACCCCTATTCGACTTAAAACATACTACAATGTAAAATATACGGTGACCTATAGTTGTTAATTTCTGTGTCTTTTTGGTCTCTTGTGGAGAGTTGTCTCATTGGCAATCATACCACATGTTCTTTTCTATGACTATACAAAAAAGTATAAAATTAACAATTTAAGATGTATACACGCGAAATTAGGTATCATCATTTCGTGTGTATTTTGTTCTAGACTCCCTCTAATTAAACATCGATGTGATCTGCTGAAGACTACCGGCAGTTATATAATCCGGTGTAATCATTAACATAGATATAAATAGAGAGCGAACTCGTGCATTTGGACTTTTCTAGGTCTGTTTAATTTCATGTTATAGGTTAAAACTATATGCGAATTATCGTTTTTACCTGTATAAGTATGAGTCTTTGTAGATCGAATCAGTCAGTTATTTACAATGTTGACCTTCTTTTCCTTTTCCTAGCTGAATACGCCTAGTTCATGCGTAACCTATCTCTATATAAGCCCTTTTGAGCAAACAGTAGTTTACCGATTTCGAATAACATAATCCGTACAGAAGATTCAAATCAATATAAAAAACAAACAACAATTTTGTGCATCGAATTGGCGCCAAAAGGGCAAAGGCAAGTTGGGTGCCCGACAATATTAAAAGCGTCTTCTACTTTACTTTCATCACTCGCAGTGACGACTTACAGAAAAGGGTAAAGATTTACAGAAAAGGACAGAACAGGACCACAAAAGAACGAGAAGGGTTCGAAAAGGAAATCGATTTATATTTTGGTTATCGAAGGAGACTTAGAAATTGAAGAACATTAAAGTCTATAAATGAAAAGATAGCTTCCAAAAACTGTCTTATTAGGTTTGAAACCTATACGTGCGTCTTACTATCTCTCTGATACCCTCTATCATTTAATTTTATAGACTACTATTTACTTATATATACATATAGTTACATATACATTGAATATCGCACAGTTTTTGTGTGTTTGTTCATAATGAACTTCAGAAGAAAACATATGACGACATTATGGCAAAGAACTAAGTTCCATGGTCAGAACATGGAAATACTTGTAAATTCTTAAACTATATACATGTAATACAGTCAATTCTAAATTAGTCACTTTTATTTAATTATTATTTGGAGAATAGTTTATATGGCCTCGCATTGATTTCTTTAACAATGAAATTAGTCTACAATATATTTTGCAATATGCAAGTATTCTTTGTAATTGGTTTACCTTATGTGTTTTAGTTTTATTAGAAAACTTCCCTTTTTTCTGACCTTTATTCTTTCCTTTGGCCCTAGCTTCGTTGACAACTCATCACCATTTGTTGACTGAACCAATTAAGTCTAAACGTGGTATTGGCGGAACCTTGCAAAAACGTTGTATCGTTCCTTCAAAATCTGTGTTGCCAATATATGACTGCCCATCAAATATATAAATCATCGCGTGTCTTCGCATGCGTATTAGGTCGTATCTTGTCATTTCTTCCAGTCGATACCTATTGTTAGCCTCAACCAATTCTGTCATCTTCCTTATTTTGAGTTTTGCATGTAAATCATATTTTATTAGAATTATTGGTAATCCATTCAATTAGCTATAGTATCTCAGCCATGACAATCTTGAAAATTAAAGCTAAATATCAAATAAAGATACTGCTTATTTTTTGTGTTTGATACGGCTTGGTTGTCACAGAGCAACACAGTAACATAAAACCCTATGAAAAAAAACCAAAGAACTATATTGTCAAAAAACACTGCCAAACATCCAAACATGCTACCCATACTGATCTGTGTCCACATTTGTATAATTCTAAAAATAAAACCAGAAACGCCGAAAAGGAGAAAAAAGGTTATTAATGTTGATTTTCAATTCATTTATCTAAACTTTTTGTTAGATTTCACATGGCTGATCTATTTCCGCCAACATTTTTCTTTGTGTCTACATTTCCCTATAAAATGTACAATCTAAATTAGAGTTATGCGTGTATTAAGGACGATGCAGTGTTAATAATATTGATATATAAAAAGATGGCCCTAGCACCGGTTGGAAAGTATTGTTTTGCTTAATACGTTTTCGTAGTGAAGGTATAGCAAACTTTCGCGTGTATATAGATATGAAATAAATATATGTATGCTCTATTTCAGCTCATTTTCGTTTCTTTTCTGTTCTTTTATGTCCTTTTCGATCATTTCCTATTCTTTTCTGTAAATCGTCGCTCTTTTCTGTAAATCGTCACCCGTAAAATATAATATTTCTTTTAAAAACAATTCAAAATAATGATTTTCTCTTTAATAGCTTAATTTCGCTGTTTAAAAGTTCTTGGCAATCTGCAGCAACCTTTTAACCAATGTCAGCTGTAGATACTAGCATACGCAAACTGGATAGCCAATAATGTTAATAAATGTGTGACAGTGTTGTAACCCAAATCCGGAAGTCATGGAACGACACTAATACTACATGCCTGTCAAATTTGACAACATAAATGTATTATGTTTACAAAGCTCTGTCAATTTGCAATACAACAAAGCGGAATTAGCAGCTGTATAGTGGGGACTTGTCCAGAATAAACATGAATCGTTTGCAAATTAATAAATGAAACGACATTTTGAAAGTAAACATCCAAAAATAAGTTTCTCCTACATAAAATTGAGAATGGAAATGGGGAATGTGCCAAAGAGACAACAACCCGACCATAGAGCAGACAACAGCAGAAGGTCACCAACAGGTCTTCATTGCAACGAGAATTTCTCGCACCCGGAGGCGTCCTTCAGCTGGCCCCTAAACAAATATATACTGGTTCAGTGATAATGAACACCATACTAAACTCCAAATTGTACACAAGAAACTAAAAGTTAAAATGATACAAGACTAACAAAGGCCAGAGGCTCCTGACTTGGGACAGGCGCAAAATGCGGCGGGGTTAAACATGTTTGTGAGATCTCAAACCCACCCACTATACCTCTAGCCAATGCAGAAAAGTAAACACATAACAATACGCATATTAAAATTCAGTTCAAGAGAAGTCCATGCATAGATATTATTCAAATTATTAAGCGATCTACAACAATTTTTCTGTTTGAGTTTTGGAAAATCGTTGAGTTTTGGAAAACCGTTGTGTTTTTACAAAAGCTATAAAAAAAAAAACAACATATTCATGAGGTACTGAAAAAAAATGATGTTGTCACAAGCTCGAATTGTCCAATTGGTATCAAACTTGATTCCAAAATTACTGACTGCAAGAATCTCAGCGGATTTGAAAGTATATGATAAAATTGGTCAAACTCGGGTCTGATATTTAATCTTTCGATAGAAACTAATGTGTTCAAACTATAAAAATAATTTTTAAATTGTACTTATATTATTTGATTTTGGATTGAACGCATATTCTGATTGGCTGACAGTGTGTTTGGCTGACAGTGTGTTTGACTATCAGCTCATAAACATAATTTTGTCATGTGACCGTGACGTCATCAACGATTTCATGATTTTTTTCCGGCTTAAAATGAATTTACAATTAAATTATAAGGAATGGCTGTAACATGTTTTTCTATCTAGTCGAAATAACATAAAAAAGAGTGCTGCACTTTAAAATAACACAGTAGGGGATTATTCAGTGTGCACCAATTTTTTTATGTTATTTCTTCAAAATTAAAGAAAAATATATTACAGTCATTCCTCATTTATTTGCATTTATTATATCGAAGCGTTAAAAAAAAATATTCAATTACACATATTTTTTTTCCTTTTTTTTTTTTGGAACTCTTTTTTTTTATCTAAATATTGCTGAAAGGCATATGCTAATAGTCTATACTGTAAAAACTATTCGAAGTTCTTTGATAAGCTTCAACCAATGTAAGGTCAACTACTATAAGTACTGGTATATGTTGTATTTTTACAATTGATGTTGTTGTAATAAAATGCACATCCAATACACCACTGGGCAGACGAAGAAACGATTGAAGCTCTGAGAACTGTGATTCTTTGGAATAAGGAAGCTATGATTCATAAATCGATTTTAGGTAAGTTTAAATGTTTGGGTATCGTGGCATAGCATTTAGGTTTATAAATTTCAAAAAACTATTTTTTTACCCTGTAAGAAAAAGAGATGTGGGCATTGGTCATAGCTTTTATTATCAATCATAGAATTAATCAGAATAGTTATGATTAATCATCAATATTAAGATATTACGTTGCATATTAATGGCCTCATATATAACACCATAAAACAGCATAATCTCTTTATTAACCATTCTGCATTTCAATTTCCTTACGATTACAAAAATAAAGTGTTAGCAATGGCTTTTCTTCAAATTACTTTGTACTTCTCGATAAACATTAAAACAAGTTATGAATTAATCTGATATGCTTTGTACAGTAGTAATATTAAATGCTTAAAACTTCTATAAAGTATAAAGAAATCGAAGTCCGAAATCACTTCAAATAACAGGCCGACCTCTAATAGAACGAGCTAAAAGTAACCGTCATTTGGGATTTGCAGTATCAGGCGCTTCACTTACAATTTACCTTTATCATAGACAAATATGTGTAATATATATGAGTCTAAATTGAAAACTACGTTCACACCTATGATTGCGTTGGACAAAAACCGCAATTTTCATACGTGTGCATGTAAAACAAATTTCGTTGTGGAAGGGTCTAGAACGAAATTCATAACAGTGTGGTCGACAGTAAAACGTTTATTAGTAATTGTACTGAAAAGTTTACCTTTAACTTGTTTGTCTTGGGCGATGATTTTATGCTCACTCAGTCTATCGGAGGCCTTCAAGTGGGGATTTAAATAATCATTTGTTACAAATTTTGATACATAAAATGAAACTTTCTTTTTACAAATCATTTAAGGGATTTATTTTAAATAATTGTTATACCATCACTTACAACAGTTTCACTTTTAAGAGTATTAATGTCCAGAGCTGATATCAATAAATAATAATAATAAAAAAAAAGTTTATTCATGGTAAAAAAAAAACAAAAAAACTTTTAAGTTAATAGGGACCCGCGTTATTTCAGAAAATATCTTATTGATTAAGAGAACAAAAACTTCTACGTTGTGATCATTTAAGAGTGGCCTTCTATTTATTCAATGCTAACCATGTGGGCTTTGTTTTTTTTTTATATACCATAAATCGATTCGTTCATTCAGATATTTGTCAGTTTGCCTTGGCTCTTCAAGTCCAACACACAACTTCTCTTGAAATTGGTATTTTTCTTACAAAAATTACATCCATGTGATGTATTCTTTTCATGGAGAATGAATGTTGCACCTTATTTTATTTGTTATCTTTTTTTTGTGTGTATCATTGACGTATAAGACAACCTGAATCTTCTTTATTCAAATTTAAAACATACGAGATGGCAATTATGACACAAAATAACTAAATTAAACTTACAGCAGAAGAAAGATAATGAACATCGCTTTTATAGTCTTCTAAATATCGAAGACGCGTGGTCTTTTTAAAAATGATGTAAATTTATAAAGGAAACAACAAACAAAATAGTTCGAATATTTATATTAGAAAAAGTTACGGTGTGTAAATCATAACAATTATTTTATTTCAATGAAAATCAAACTGTTGAATTTTTTCCGCTGCGAGCAAATTTTTAATTTTGGTCGCATTTTGAAAATCAATAAATCTTGTATTCTTGTTGGAAGCTGCACTGTGTAGTTTATACCCGTTTTTTTCAATGCCACACAAATCCAACACAGACAAAAAAATGGTAGGTTCAAGAAATAATTGATGCAAACTATACTTTATTGTAGTTTTAACATGGGTAGGCATTATATTCGTGATTATTTTTGCCCGAGCGATATCGAAAAACTATTATAAAAAGTGTCCTAGTTCAGTGAAAATGTACGTCATACTTATTTCCTAAACAAATAAATAAACAAACATTAATTAATTAACATACAACACTACCAAAGGCCAGAGACTCCTTACTTGTATGATTTTGTAAAAAAATGCATCTTTTTAAAACAGTCGAAAACAAAATTGTCTGTCCAATGGAAAAGTCGAAGCCCAAAAAAGATGAACAGTGCATTATAGAAACATAGAAGCTGGTTGCAAAAGTTGACGACAAGATCTATTTTATAACTTGATTATGGCCTAATACTATTAACCTGAAATAAATATATTTATAGCAATTCCCTTGATACGAAAGATCTACATGTTGCCTTGGCTTTTCTTTTTTTTTTCTCTTTGGTTGGGTTTTTGTCTCAATGACAATTCAATTTTCATTCTTATCATAGATATAACTGCATGTTAAAATAAGAATATGAAGTGTGATAGACAATCAGACACATTCTTTCCAGGGACCAACAGGCGTTATCAAGCTATAGGTCCCCGTATGGCCTTCGACCATTAGCAAAATACACACTTTATAGAACGAAAGCTCCAGGAGGTCTTGGGATGAAAAAGACAAACATAAAAGATGAGCGAGAAAAAAAATAGGGATACCGCATGGAAATTGGAAAATGGTCCGCGACATTAATTTAGTCAACTCACTTAGTTGAAATTAAAGACCTGGCGAATTTTAGCCTTTTGCAATGGATGTGATGTATGTTTAAAAAAACATCATGGTTTGTTTGGACATTTTTATAAATCAAGTCTTGTTTTTAAATTATTTGCAAGTAAGTTTTAAGTCATGAACAAATAATCACTCACAGAAAGACGTCAAATCCATCAACAAAAGAAAAAAAATTAATAGACGACCGACAACGCACAGAATATCATGTATGTGTTCCGGACCATATGAGTATTTGGACCATACGCATATATCATGACCATAAGGGTATACTAATATGGTCCAACCATACACGTATGGTCCAAATACTCATAAGGTCCGGAACATATTTTATTTGCGATCACAAATGCACGAAGACGTCCATTTCTATGTAAATTGGGTCGATTTTTTTATATAGATAAGATGAATGCGTTTCTGTTGCCAAGTGTTTTTCACAAGTATAGTAGCAGTTTAGCAGAACGGTTTAAGTTTCCTATATACACCAAATGATACATTTTGCCAATACAATAACGTAAATGCATGCAAATTTCACAAGGTTTAATCCAAATAGCTTTCTTACTATCCAATAACTTTCAAGTACGAAAAAGACAGGGCAGAAGTATATTTTGTCTTTATGTTTCGTATTTGCACAACCTTTGAAAGTGGATTATGCATTCGTTCTAAAATAAAATTAGACCAGATAAAAGTTAAAAGATTACATAACTCGACAATCGCAATTGTTAAATCCGAGAAAGATAATCAATCAATACATGCATTCAGTAAGTCATTCTTTTTTCTGAAAGAACATGGCTTTGCGATATCTTATTATGAAAATTGATTGTCGAAACATAACAAAAACACAAGTAAAGGACGTTTAATTAATCAATATAAATCAAAACGCAAATTCCTGATTAGTATTTCGAATTATTTTATATAGGCGTTGAGAACCTTTGGTGACCCCACGGTTTAAATGTTTATATTAAGGACGTCGTGAGCAATGGGCGTTATAGACGAACGTTCACCTAATTTGTCCCAGTCAATGGGATATTAAAGTGCGCCAATCAATGTCCATAGCCACACTGTTATGAATTCGATACTAAATACAACACAAATAACATTTTCCAAAAGACCAAAAAAGTGAAGAAGTATATTTAAACAAAACGCATTTGACTAACAGGTCGAACAACTGATGTTCTTTAACCCTGCTGACTGCCATTGGCGATTGCCAAATAAAATTGATCACAAGATGTAACAAAATGGATCTTAATATAAATTTAATACTAAACAGAAAACAATTAACTTGTGGCCACGATGTTATGCCACAAACATAAGGTGTTAATATTTTTTTGTACACCAGATCCGGATTTCGACATGTTACAGTGAATTTATATAATCAGGGATTATGTAGAATCCCTAAAATTTTCAGGGATAATGTATAATCACTGGTTAGTTTAGGGATTATTTTTTTGTACACCAGATCCGGATTTCGACAATAAATGTCTCTTCAGTTAAAACTTAACTTGTGGCCACGATGTTATGCCACACACATAAGGTGTTAATATTTTTTTGTACACCAGATCCGGATTTCGACATGTTACAGTGAATTTGTATAATCAGGGATTATGAAGAATCCCTAAAATTTTCAGGGATAATGTATAATCACTGGTTAGTTTAGGGATTATATATAATCACTAAAACTTTCAGGGAATATGTATAATCACTGGAAAAAACGTCAGATACTAAAATATATAACATATTGAAATATCTGAAAAGTTAACCTTAATATATCATGATAATAACCTTAATATTGTAAAACGTTAGGCATTATTTATTAATATAAAAGACACAAAAATATTGAAATGTTAAACACAAAATAATTAAATGATAAGCACAATATAATTAAATGATAAGCAAAATATATATAAAATAAATTGATGTTTTGTTTTTAATACTGACTTTATCAATAATAATATCAAGCAAGCCCTTTTCGATATTGACTGTATTAGTATTAATAATATCAAGCGAGCCCACACGGACGGGTTGATGAAGTCAGTATGGAAATATTAAATTGTATAATGATTATTCTTTTTATCGTATTGTTTTAGCAATTGTTTTTAGGTTGATAATATGAAATAAAATGAAATTGTCATTAAAACTATTTTTATGCGTACAGTCGTTTTAATAAATGTTAATGTTATGTATAACATTTTATTTACAAACTAAATTTGGATGGCATCGACTATTACACATTTGCCCTGATTTTCTAAAGGCATATCTATCAAATTCTCATCTGTTTTTACCACGATATCAACATTAAAAAAAACCCTTGTCCTCCACATCAAATCAGATTTTACGGCACGTCTCAGAGAAATAGAGTTTTCAGCATAAACATCTGAAGGTACAAATTGTACCAATGAAGGGAAATCAGCAACCTAAAACTGATTTCTTGTATTAAAGATCCGAGCAGGATTCCATGCTATTCAGCCTTTTCGTGAAAATTGACCATTAGTTTTTTAGGATCTGCTTTTCCTGGAACCAAGGATTTTTATAGTAAGACTATATAGTGGAACCACTAGTGTAATTTGTTTGAGATATCATCTTTGAAGCTTTTAATTATTGATAATTCCTGAAATCCTATTAATTATTAATTATATAAAATTACTGGTCATTTTCAGGGAATCTATATAATCACTAATGTTTTTAGTGATTCTACATAATCCCTGAAAAATCACAAATACATAATCCCTAATTATACAAATTCACTGTAACATATGTATATGTTCCGGACCATATGAGTATTTGGACCATACGCGTATGGTCATGACAATATGGGTATATACTCATATGGTCCGACCATACGCGTATGGTCGGGGTAATTAACAGGTTTACTTCTAGTTGTCACGTCATTAAAAAGACACTACCAAAGGTAATTTTATTATAGATCTATATTATTTTTTTTTAATAATAACAAGATTAACAAAATGAAATAAGCAGTTTCACACTGTAGTAAATTTCATCACTAGTCAAAACTACAGTAAAACATTTTTCATTTTTCGATGTGTTATTACGAGTGAATGGCAAAATGTCGACCTGGGAGGATAACTTCCAAAAATATCTTAATGAACTGTTACACAAGAAATCATTTGTTTTACTATAAACTGACGTTAAAGTCGACAGGATAAAGAGTCTAATAATTTTCTTACTTTTGAAACTTTATATAATTAGCACTTATTTAGCAGTGCAATATTCAGATTTTTTTTTCACTAATACGTGTTTTTGTTGTTACAAAATGAATGATGTAACCGGCAAGGACCCTAGTTTAATTTTCTAAGTTGTCTGGTGATATGATGCACTTCAGTCTTGTTACGATATTGGAGATCTAGCGCTTTTTTAAAAAAATTATAGACACATCGGAATGACCCAGGACCCAACTTGGAAAAGCTGTGATACCGTATGGATGTAAATGTCACCCTACGCATACAAGAATACCATTAGCGATGAAAAGTAGCTTTGGCATAATTGTTTAATGCTATTTAAATTGTAGAATGAAATTCAAAACAGTGTGGCTGTGGCCATTGATTGACACATTAATTTCATCCATTGACTGCGACAATTTAGGTGAACGTTTGTATGTAACGACCACTGCTCACTATGTACTTTTTAAAGACACTTAAACTATGGGGTCACCAAAGGTTCTCAACACCTTAATAAAGTAATTCGAAAAATTAATCAGAAATAACACGATGTTTTGATTTATATCAATTATATAAATCAAAACATAAAGGTTATTCCTGATTAATTTTTCGGATTATTTTATAATTAAAGGCGTTAAGAAACCTTTGGTGACCCCACAGTTTAAATGTCTATCGTATGTACGTCGTGAACAGTGGTTGTTACAGACAAACGTTCACGTAAATTGTCCCAGTCAATGGATGAATTTAATGTGTCAATCAATGGCCACAGCCACACTGTTTTGAATTTCATTCTATTATAATACAATTGCACGTAGAAATCATTGTTTTTTATAAAGTTTTCTAATACATATTATTGAAAAACAAATATCTATATGGTCCAAATACTCATATGGTCCGGCCCGTTAATAACCAAACGAGTATCATACTCATATGGTCCGACCATACGCGTATGGTCCGATCATACTCATATGGTCCGACCATACGCGTACGGTCGGACCATACGCGTATGGTCGGACCATATGAGTATACGCATATGGTCATGACCATATGCGTATGGTCCAAATACTCATATGGTCCGGAACATATATATATCGTTGGATAAAATTATTTGTTCTTACATCTTTCAACGAACATAATTATCTTCATGGGTGATATACTAATTAGTTCATATAAAATTATTTTTCTTCCTATGTAGATATGTTCGTTGACAGATGTAAGAACAAATAATTTTATCCAACGCAATTTGACAAACTGAAATGAATCATATGCATCAAACGCTTCATCAGTTTGGTGAGGTGGACAGCAATTACAACCGGAAGTGAACTATTTTATATGAGTTGATGAGCCAACAATGCGTTTGTATTAATGTTTGCAGAGAAATATCGTCACGTGCAGTTACTGTTCACATGTTGATTATCGGTATTATGGCTGATTCATTAATAAATGTGTTAAAATTATTTTTGCCGATTGATTAATTTTAAATCCGTTTACTTTAAATATAATCTGTCTAGATCTTTTAGGATATTAGAGAGCTTCTAACAAATTTAATTAATAAATAAACGTTCATTGGTTCAATATTTGTCTTGTAAGTTATATTCGCACCAATAAACGAATGTCTAAGAAGACACCTGTTTACTCAACTGATAAGTTCGAAAGGGCATGTGAAGTGGATATCAAACCATACTATAAAGCAATATGTACCATTATAAAATCATTTTATAGTTTTATCTTTATTACTGCGTTTCAATGCTGATTTGAATTCGACCGCTTAACATACTCAGTGAAAGAGTACAATGAGAACGCCATGATACAATGATTATAAGCCAGAATATATTGTATCATGAAAACAAAATGGTGCTTTATGTTTGGAAGAAAAATAATAGAATGGTAACGGCATGGTTGAATATGTTTAGACAGAAAATAATACAAAAGTAATACAATAAAAACGATAAGGTACAATGTGTCAGACCAATACATGTTATCTAAAAACGACACGGTACAATGTGTCAGACCAATACATGTTATCTAAAACGGCATGGTACAAAAGGTATCATAACAGTAGCCAATCAAATAATTTATATATAATACACTGAAAACGGCATCCAAAAATAATGCTTGATATTTGCATTTTGGGCCCATGAGTTCTTTTTCGAATCATTTAAAGCTGATATTTGAATATTAAGAAAATACTTTCTACAATGTAATGAAACTTTTTTCAAAAATTTAGAATAGTTATAACCTAAATCTACCTGAATTTAAGATTTTATTTAAATCACTACTTTCAAACAACGTAGCTTTTGTGTATATATGAAATATAGTTGGTCTTATAGTATAGTATAGTATACTACATGAAGATTCTTTGACTTCTGTTTTGCGATATAATTGCAGTTTTATTAAATATCTTCAAACAAAATTAATTTTACTAATTTGCTAGGATAGAATAAGTCATTATCATGCCTTGCATATAGTATACTGCATATGCTTAGAAAATCATCAATTCGTAAAATCCTTATTTTCTATAAATCACGACAAAGCTTCTATAATACGCACCGCAAGAGCTTAACAGCTCAATATATTATAGCACAATCCTGTTATAAGAAGATGTATTTGATACAATATTCCAGTATTAACGAGCCTTTATAAGCGGTTTTTATATGTATATTATAATTACTCATATGATGTAAGTTTTTATTGTGGATCTTATATCATTCAAACACTGAATAATCAGTAGAGATCTACAGCAAATGAAAATCTATGAATGTTCTATGATAAATGTTATGAAGTTCTACTTGATTACAGCGAAATTTAAATGTCATTAATGTTTACATGGCTCGTGAGTTTAGTCAAGTGGTAATATTGGAACAAATTCAGATAAATCGAGTGAAACTGACATGATTTTCTATTTGGAATATTGACATCGATATGGTAAGTCCATTTAATTTATTATAATGTTTTGATCATTTTAAATTTCGTATTAATAGTAGAAGGTATTGTCGCGTTATAGCAAAAAATATACCTGCATGCATCCGTTTGGATTGTTTTCTCTTTACCAAATATTCCTTGATAGAAAAAAATCAAAATCATGAATCTAACTTGTGTACAACGTTTTTAATCTTTTTACTGTCACTGGAGCACCAGAGCATATTCGTATCATGCTACCGTGAACAAAGATAAAAGAATGACAAAAATGAGAGTATGAAAATAAACGTTGTACACAAGTAAGACACACGCTCAGAACTTTTTTTGGAAAGGGGACTTAATTGGTAACAATTATAATCGAAACAAAATTTTGATAAAAAAATATTTGAAGAAGTAAAAGTTGCATTTTAGATTCTTGATTTTGGTATTTTCTATCCAGGAATATTTGGTAAAGAGAAAAAATCAAAACGGATGCATGCAGGAATAATTTTTGCTATACCGTGGCAATACCTTCTATTATTTACAAATTTGCTCTGGTGCTCTTGTACGAAATTTTTTCTTATGACTAAATTCTAAAACTATTTTTTTTTGTCTTTAATCTTTTAATTGTATTAGGAAGAACAAGTTAAACTTTTGATCCTGGTAATTTGTTGGTACCTTGTACGATAAACTAGACTTATACGACTCTGCATTTGGTTTTGGAATTAATAAAAAAATCAGATGATTTGATACAAAAAGACTTTAAAATAATATCGTATAGATTATTTATGATTTATAATAATGTATTATCTTTGAAATCGGCACAATGTCACATTTATAAACTAATTCGCTGGAAGGTTTGCTGTTATTATGTTCGTCGGAATTAAAAAAGAAAATCAAATGATGAAAATCTTGTATTGTTTTATTTGGTTTCGAGAAGCTGATAAAATATGACTCGACAAATATTCTGTAGCTAAATAACGTTTTGTCTTATACATTAGTAATGATTTATGATCATGTATTATCTTTGTAATCGGCAAAATGTCACATTTGTAAAATAATTTACTAGAAGGTTTGATGTAATTATGTTCGTCTAAACTTATTCTTGCTGTCCTTGGTTGAAGTTTAAATAACTGTCTAATAGAAAGATGTCGCAGGTTCCCTATAGTGTACACATGCAACAATAATCTAAATGAGCTAAAACATTATCATCATGCAGAACAGAATTTACAACCTTTGTCTAATAACGTTTGAAAATCCAGTTTGTATCGTAAACATAACAATATCTCTCTTAAAAATTTCAAAGTGTTGATAAAGCGTGAATATCATAAAAAATAAAGAGAAACATGGCTATTTCACAACATTTGCCATACATATACTGAGAAATGAAGTTTCAACATGTATGTACCGCTAATATATTTTCTAAAATACTATCTTTGTGTTTAAAAACTTAAGGACGTTTTATTAAACAATGTAAACTGATATCCAGAATGGTCGGTAGATGTCTTTTAGCAAGACATTTTTTTATAACAAAAATTCATATCTTTACGCCTAAAGGTAGTCAAAGTTGCCAAATTTATTATCGGTGCACCCGTTTATTTTTATAAACTCCTTTGCTGATTTTAAATTGTATATACATTTAACTGGTTCTCCTCCTGAATCTGCACGACAAATTTAATATTGAAAGTTAACCATACAAGATATAACAATCAACATTCTACACATGCGTGTCCAAAATGTATATATATAGAATATTGACATCTTCACTGTTTAACAATTAATGTCTACATTTCCGTTATATATAAATGGCTACAATGCATTATGTTGGTTTAAGTCTCCCTTTTAAATCTGTACCATAACTCCATCATTATTGTATCGTGATAATTGATACTTTGTTCCCATATTGTAATATAATTTAAATAATTAATAAATCAATCAAGTCATTCATAACGTCTAACAAACACAGAAAATACCCTTTGGTTATAGCATTATTTACAAGTATGTTGCTATATAAACAAAATTAAAAGGACATACATTTATGAACTTAAATCTTCCATAAGGACAAGGTTATGAATGCCGATCATTTCTTCGTCAGGTATATAATGATTTACCTTTTACCAGTAGCGTAGCTGGGTAATTTTCAAGTGTACGCCCTAACCTCAGCGTGGGGTTTCACTTTAAGAGCCCCAATCGGATCCAGATGATGACACGGCCGGTTCGAGGAGGGGGAGGCCCATTTCTGTCCGCATTTAAAACTATCAATACATGTAGCGAGTTGAACATACTTTAGAGATTATTTTTTCAATCTTTTATGTTTAATGTATTCATTGTGTTGATCTGGAATCTATTGGTCATTAGTGTTAAGTAAAAATATTCAAACCAGTTACTTTGAAATATGTTTAAAAGGAACCGTGTGGTAACGCAATAATTCGACCAAACCCCTTTTTATGCAAATTTCGTTAATGGATATGAAATGATTAATTTGCATAGATGTTTAGGTGCATTATGAAAATTCGAAAAGGGTTCTGTTAATTGCTAAACTATAAGTCCGTATGTCAATTGAAAAAATGAAAACAAAATACTCTCAAAATGTTGCTTTAGACATTAATCACAAAAAAGCTGTTGCCAATGCTTCATAAAATTTGATGAAGGTTTGATAAAGTATTTGAAGTGTAACACACTTTAACCACCGACTGTATATCTACTTGTTAACTGCAAACAGAAATTCCGTTTTAGTCAAATAAGGGGGAAATTAAGAATATGAACTCATCATTATGCTCTGGGTACTCTTTTGAGAATAATAAAACTTCTGCCAACTTTCGTTAAATTTCATGAAGGTTTGACAAAACTGTTGATATTAAAAACAATTTAACCACATATTGAACCTAAACGTTGACGCCGCCAACAAAATATAGATTCACTATTTCTACGCGTTATAAATGCCACAGGCTCGGCTTAAATTCAAAGCACATATCGAATCTAAGATGATTATACATTGTTTTAAACAAAAGAAAAATAAGAATTCCCAGTAGATTCAGACTTTGACTGACAGAAAATGAAGAAATATGTAATAGGATTCCATTTGATAAAAAGTAAAATTTACTCACAATTGCAAGCTATTGCAGAAAGATTTACAAGACTGATGTGCTTTAAAATCAGATCTTTTTAATTTATTGAGATTAAAATATTTTTTAACCAGAATTCAAGTGTACGCCCGGGCCTGTTTACAAATTATGACTTGGATGGAGATTTGTCTTATTGGCACACATATCATATCTTTTTATATCTATATAACAACTTGCTCTGACAATGGTTATTACGACTTTGATTTTCTTCATCCAAAATATACAAATATTCAGAAGTACTGTAATAAAGGCTCTGTAACTTTGTTTTACATTAGAAAAACATTGAGATCTTTAGTATTCGCCAAATAGACAGCAACTAAACGACACGAAAATCAATAGACATCTAAGAGGCCTAAGTCAACTAACGACGTTTACAGAGATAGCTATCTATATAATGCGACAATCTCTAAATCACCTAGAATCTAGATTTATAATTTCGTTTTCAATAGATTTTAAGTATAGTATCAAATATCGGTCCAAATCGGAAGCATGAAAGTAAAATAACGGATAATCCACTGATTCCATTATCATGATTATTGGAAAGTAATTATCATAGTTATTCAACTGTAAATTCGTAATTATTAAACCTGCACATTTGACATACATTTTTTTTGTACCACAATGCGTAAATTTGTATAGAAGTTCAAAACAAGACAAACAAAGAAACATAAAATTTTGTTACAGACTATCTATTAAGGAACTAAAAATTTACTCAAATTAAACATAGAAGCACTGAATTTTGGTATCATAAAGATCGGTTTACTTCGTCCTTGTTTGCACCGTCACTGAACACTGTATACTGCTTGTGACGAACCATCAGTGTTAGAGTGTATCCTTCTCCATTATGTCACTAAATGCAAATATCTCTATACTTTACCTGCAAAAACGACAATGTTATCATATAATACAAATACAGAACGTGGTTTGTAATGATACGATCTAAATCATTATCAAATGAAACAGATTTGTAAACAAAAAGAGTGTTAATGTTAGACAAAATAGAGGTTGATGTTTACCGAGTTTAACAATATTAATTGAGTTTGATGAAAAAATGTAAGTTCCAGTTGAGTAGCATTGATATGAATGTTTTTAAGTAGGAACCAAATTGCATTTGTCACTTCTCGTGAATATCAATAAATTAATTCAGCTGATTGTTTAAAGTTCTTACAAGACACAAGATAGAACATATACTTAGTTATCATACTGAACTTATTAGTTTGTTGGCCTCTTTTGAAGTGTAGGATAATGTAAACAAACGACGAGTTAAATAATCAAAGTGTGTAGGAAAGGACATTGTAAATTCAGAGATTCATTTTTATGAATAAATAAGATAAAAATATAAGTCAATGAGACAAAAACAACACTGAAAGCAAAGAGCCATCTGGAGGTCAACACTATATAAATGTGCATATACAGACATGCTATGGTCGAGTTTGTGTTCTTTATGGCGAGTTTATTTTTCACAACTCATTATTGACATTTAAAATCTGTCAATGAGTCCATGATGAATATGGCCATTTGCTAACTTTTTTGTATGATTGATGAGTCTTTTAAAGATGAAACGCATGTTATGTGAATATAATCAAATTACAAAGTATGGCATCTGATTAGTTTTTACAACCCTTGGGTACATCAATATAGGCAACGATAGCATAACGCTGTTCAAAAGTCATAAATCGATTGAGAAAAAACAAATCTGGGTTACAAACTAAACCGAGGGAAACACGTCAACTATAATAGGAAAACAATAACAGAAACAGTGAAGTGCAACAAAACAAACGCCAATGCAACATGCATAGAAACGAACTATTAGATAACAACTGCAACATTCCTGACTTAGTACAAAACATTTTAAGTAAAATATAATGAGTTGAACATGGTATTAAGGCTTACCAAACCTTCTGAATAAAGAATATAAAAAAGGTTCAACCCAACTATTTATGACATCACTGATTGAGGTTTGGTCCCGAGAGGACCACTATATTAGCAGTCCTCTCCATGATATATCCGCTCATTGAAATATCATTGACGTAGTCTTTTCCGACGGTATCATCTTCAGTTTCGTTAAATTTTGACTGAAACAACTTTTTTAAGGTGTTCGTATAGATACCTGTTGCTTTTAAAAATTTCTGCCCTATACAAAATATCCCTTTTCTTACGACTGTCTTATTATTCATATCTTGAAATTATGATGGTAAATAACAATGAAAAAATCAAATATGGTGAAAAAACAAAACAAACAGCACTTCGAGGAAAATTCTAAACTGAAAACCCCTCAGCAAATGCCAAAAATCAAGAGCTCTAACATATCAAAAGAATGGATACCAACTGTTTCCCCTGTCTTGGTACGCGCATTTTCTAAGAAATGGTAGATTAGACATGGCTTTATAACTAGTTAAACCTCTCACTTGTCTGACATTATATTGAAAACAATGTCATATAATTAATATTTTGATCTCTTATTTAAAACTATTTAATACTATAATTTTCGTAAACCATCATGTGTATTTTCAAATCTTCTATAATTTTGGCTTATAAGCGAATAGGTTTCATTACTCATGCATTTTTTATGCTAAATAACCATCGAATCAAAGTTCGGGCGAGTTTGTCTGAACAGAACGGTGTACTATCAACCTTTTACATGAGATATAAACGAATTAAACATACCTCAGGATGTACAACAGGAATTAATTGCATATTCATTTAATACGCTAGAACAGGAAATATACTAATTCTAAACGGCTTGGTCAAAGCTGCATTAAACTTAACACTAATAACGAATCAATCAATCATTTTCTTGTACACCGTCAGTTTTAACAAAGAAAGATCGATTAAAATGAATGTAAAGACAATGCTTCAAAGGTCTGTAGAGAGAAATTATTCCAGCGAATAATCGGCAATCTTCAATTTGAATACCCAGTGTTGTCGGTTGTTTTACCATAGACGTTTTGGTTAGTTTGTGATTGCTTGAGATATTCAGATCAAAACTTACATCGTACAAGAAACGACTTCATCAATATCAGTCTATCTACTAAATCATTCTTGTATATTTTGACAGACAGTCAGTGGTCTAGTAACACCAAAGATTAAAAGAAACGAAACTCATTAATGGTTACCAGCTTTTCAAATACTATAGAAACATTGAATAAAACTTTACAGTTTTTTTTTTTGACGAAACGATATATAATTCATGAGTTTATATAAATAAAGGCAGTGGTAATATACCGCTGTTCGAAATTCGTAAATCGATTGAGAAAAAAAACAAATCTGGGTTAACTAACTTAAACCGAGGGAAACGCATCAGCTATAAGAGGAGAACTACTACACAACAAAAAACACAACATTAAAATGTAACACACACAGAAACGAGTTAATGGTTTTATCATTAAGGTTGTTATATTCCATAGAATAGAAGTTTTCACGTAGAATGAAATTCAAAACAGTGTGGCTGTGGCCATTGATTGACACATTAAATTCATCCATTGACTGGGACAATTTACGTGAACGTTTGTCTGTAACGACCACTGTTCACGACGTACCTACGATAGACATTTAAACTGTGGGGTCACCAAAGGTTTCTTAACGCCTTTAATTATAAAATAATTCGAAAAATTAATCAGGAATAACCTTTATGTTTTGATTTATATAATTGATATAAATCAAAACATCGTGTTATTTCTGATTAATTTTTCTAATTACTTTATTAAGGTGTTGAGAACCTTTGGTGACCCCATAGTTTAAGTGTTTTTAAAAAGTACATATTGAGCAGTGGTCGTTACATACAAACGTTCACCTAAATTGTCCCAGTCAATGGATGAATTTAATGTGTCAATCAATGGCCACAGCCACACTGTTTCGAATTTCATTCTATATCAAGCTACCAACTAACGTGCTCCTTCAGTTTACCAAATTGTATGTTGACTGTATCGTATTTTCACTATATAATAGACCACTCGCATTACAACTATGTAGCATTAGAAGATTTTCCATTTCAAAAGAAAGGTTTGCACGAAATAACATTCATAAATTAAATTAATAGTTATCAAAGGTACCAGGATTATAATATAGTACGCCTGACGCGCGTTTCGTTAAATTAGAATTTTCAAAGGTTGAAAGCACAGTTTTGTTTTCTTCCTTTTAGAATATTAATAGTGATTTTGTGTATCGATTAAAATATAGATTGTGACATAAGACTTATGTTACTCGCAAATAAATCGCGTTAAATCTCATTTTTATGTCGAAAATCCTTTTTTCCAATATAATCGGAGAAAAATTGCAACTTCCTTATTACTCTTCTAAATGTAATTTTGAATAAGTCGCATTTGATTTCGCCAATCAATTTTCTACTGATATGATCTAACTTAATGTCATTATTTTCAATTATTATATACTTAGTAGTAAATACAAATAAATTGTATGTGTAATACAATCAATGGCAAGCGTGCTGTATCAGTCACCCCTCATGATATCGATATCAGCACGATTGCAAAAGCTTTATCACACCTTGAATCTGTATGACGTCACGTCATCGATTGCAGTCACTGTTGCAAAGGCGTTATCAAAACCCTAATCTGTATTACGTCATTTCAAACCTCCTTATCTGTATGACGTCATGTCACATAAAAAACATCTACTTGTATAATAAAGTGTATATGATATGGCTTTTTTAATATCACACACCGTATCAACCCTCAACCAATACAATCCCTTGAGCAGAGCTCTTGGGATTATATTGGTGTCTCGGGTTGATACGGATGCGATATTGAAAACGCCATATGATATTCTCTATTTAATGTGCTGCAACTGTATAGACTCTCATTGATTTGACAATACAGAAAATGTTGTATTTTATGGTTTGCTCACGACGAGCGTGCGTACTAGATGAAGATTATTCTTAAACACGTGACATTTGCCCTGACATCGGTATTATGTTTTGTAATTACTACAACTAAATCAGTTCTGTTGTTTGCAGAATAGCAGCCCCAAGGGTATTGTACACTCAGCAGACAGCCCTTCGATACTTGCAAAATTTAAATCATACATTTTTATGGAATAATGTTGTGTTTAGAATTACGTAGTCTTACTATAGTTTAAGGATTAAACCTCGCACAATAAATCGAAAAACACAGTTTCCCTTCTATGTTGAAAATCCTCTTTCCAATCTGATCGAAGATAATTCGCAACTCCCTAATTTTTCTTCCAAATGCGATTTTATTTAAGTACCTGTCGCATTTAATATCGCCAATCAATTTTCTACTGATATTATCTAACTTAATCTCATTATTTTCAATTAATGTCCTGCAACTGTATGGACTCGCATTGATTTAACAATAAAACAAACCTTAAAAATTGGCTTTAATGTTGCATTTATGGTATGTTCACGATGGAAGCGCGTTCCCGATGAAAAGTATTCCGAAACACGTGGCATTTGCCCTGACATCGGTATTATATTTTTTAATCACTACAACGAAATCAGTTTCGTTGTTTGTAGAATAGCAGTCCCAAGAGTACTGTACACTCAGCAGACAGCCCTTCGATACTTGCAAAATTTAAATCATACATTTTTATGGAATAATGTTGTGTTTAGAATTACGTAGTCTTACTATAGTTTAAGGATTAAACCTCGCACAATAAATCGAAAAACACAGTTTCCCTTCTATGTTGAAAATCCTCTTTCCAATCTGATCGAAGATAATTCGCAACTCCCTAATTTTTCTTCCAAATGCGATTTTATTTAAGTACCTGTCGCATTTAATATCGCCAATCAATTTTCTACTGATATTATCTAACTTAATCTCATTATTTTCAATTAATGTCCTGCAACTGTATGGACTCGCATTGATTTAACAATAAAACAAATCTTAAAAATTGGCTTTAATGTTGCATTTATGGTATGTTCACGATGGAAGCGCGTTCCCGATGAAAAGTATTCCGAAACACGTGGCATTTGCCCTGACATCGGTATTATATTTTTTAATCACTACAACGAAATCAGTTTCGTTGTTTGTAGAATAGCAGTCCCAAGAGTACTGTACACTCAGCAGACAGCCCTTCGATACTTGCAAAATTTAAATCAATCATTTTTATGGACTAATGTTGTGTTTAGAATTACATAGTCTTACTATAGTTAAGGATTAAACCTTTTCGTGCAATGTTGAAACAATAAGTATTGTGTAAGCATCGTCAAGCCAGACTAATGTTTGGTCCTTATTAATGTATGGATATTATCTTTAGCTTTGTCAAGCCAGGCTTCTTTTTGTTTATCTTTAATGTATATGGGTTTTTTTAGCATCGCCAAACAAGGCTAGTTTTTGGTTATCTTTACTGTATTTATGAAATATTTTCTCAATCTTTTTGGATCGGGCGTACCCGATAAAGGTTATTTCATGAATATGCGACACACGCCTCTGTACAAATTTATATTACAAAAAGTTCAAAAGTAGATAATTTCTTAAAAAATAACATTCAATTCCACTTCCTCTGTAACATTAGGATCTTTCGATTTTGCAAAGTTTATCAGTATATCATGAGGTATAATGAGAAAACTATATTGTCAAAATACAAACTGATTATGATTCATGACCAATATCATCGTATAATATTGATATATAATCAAGATATTTGAAATAATAACTTTATATAGGAAGTAAAATAGTATTGTAATAAATATCAACTTTTGTTGGACTGTTTTCGGTCTATCTTTTCCGCTTTTTTTTAGAAACACTCCTTTTGTGTGGATTTTAAACAACTTAAATTTTTATTCTTCCTCTTTTTCTAAATGTTTAGTTTTATGAGTATTGATTCTTTTGGTATTAACTGTACAGGTTTATCAGATAATGATTTTTCGTAATTAGTTCTTCATTAGTGAAGTTAATCCTATATTTCAATAAATTTGTCGATCATTTAATTGAGTTTTCGGTCTGTTTGTTTAAAAAATCTACAACACCGGTAGCATGATTAAAAAGTATGTTTGTTCTGCGACTTCAATCGGAAACAATTTATTCCGTATTTGAGTCAATGGTCGTAGTATTTTTATGTTTACACCATTAAAAAATGATGTTAAATGTGAATGTATTTTCTATATCACATAAAGCTGATTGATTGTAAAAATATACATTAGACTTGTGTATGTTTTCCATGACAATGAATGCTTTGTTTGCCTCCTCTTTGTTGTTGTTACAAGCTCACGTTCTGTTGATATTTTTCTACTGAAATTAAAACTGATATTTTCAAACGTCAGATCTCATTTGTTATCAAATTTCATTTAAGGTTTCTAGAAAATCTTCAGTTTGGTCAAACCAAATGTATGATTAATTTTAAGTTACTCATTTGGCTGTTAATGTATTAAGGTAGGCATGGTCCCTTTTTAAGATAAGTTTGAGGAGTGACATGGTTTTCAGTGTTAAAAATCGTCATTTCTAATTCTTTTCTGTCAACTTATTTCATAGATTCTATGTTGCCTGCAACAGCATAAATGAAAAACACGACGATTGCCACAAGTAGAGCAGAACCTGCTTACCTCCCCTAGCACCTGAGATGACTCCCAGTTTCTATTGGGGTTCATGTTGCTCAGTCCTTTAAATTATCTTTCTATATTGTATTCTGTGGTGTATTGTTGTTTATCTTTTTGGTCTTTTTTTAGACATGAAGTTTTCGACTCATGATTTTGAATGTCCCTTTAGTTATGAACCAAATTGATATACAAGCATATTGTAGTACCACTAGATCTCAATATGATCAAAAGTGAAACAAAGAGCATTCGAAGGATAGAAATAACTGGTTAAAAGATGACACCGGTCGAATTGTTCAGTGGTCAATTACTAGAATGAAGTCGGGAGAGGTCAAAATCGGACAAATAAGTGATCCAATTTTCGATTCCTCATGTAGGATATTAATTCAAAGTAAAATAACAAAAAATACTTAACTCCGAGGAAAATTCAAAACGAAAAGGCCCTAATTAAATGAGAAAGCTCAACCACATCAAACAAATGGACAGCAACTGTCTTATTCCTGGCTGGGACAGGCATTTTCTTATAATTAAAACTCTCTATGTGTACTCTTTTCACTATTTTCCAATGTGGCTTATTGCAACATTGTGCAATGCTTAGTGTATGCCACAATCCAATATGCCCTTAGTGGCATTCAAAATTGCCCGCTCTTTACCCGGTCGACAAACCTTGCTGAATCTACCGATTGCATTGAATGTTAATTTGTTGCTAAATAGCATGCTATATTTTTCACTAAACGTTCAGCAAACGAAAATCAATAAATCGAAATATCATGACGAAAAACATAGTTACTATCTATGATAACAGATCGTAAAACTGTTAATGAAAATTGTTTGAAGTAAAATTTCAAATTTATATATATCTTGTAAGGAATTTACTTTTTGATTATTGATAATGCTTTATCCAAAAAATGTTTAAAGGTTCTAACTAGTTAGCGTCAAGTGTATTCAGTAATAGGAATTTATCAATTCTATTCACGCCTTATAAATTATATGACAATGTTTCAAAACTCAAATACGATTTACCAACCTAGTTCTGTTCTATGTATACATTACTAGTCAAATTTTGATATATGAATTGTCAAACATCATCATTGTTTTGACATTTATCAATACTGATTTGATTATCAGTTTAGATTGTATTATGTATGATCAAGGTAGACTCATATATTTTGTTTCGGGAAACATACAAATATTTCAAGATTTCAGATTTGAGATATGAGTGAGGTAGTTATTTTTTAGCTTCTCGTCCATAAGACTTAAAGTTCGACTTTCCTAAGTACCAACATAACAATAACATGGCATTCATGTGTAATTACAATTATTGCAAAGACTAAGAACATAGGATATGTGCTTTTGTTGTTGTGTGCACAATTGCTGTTCCCAGAACAACGTTTTGCCATCTATAAAGTAAAATAACAAAAATATCGAACGCCGAGGAAAATTCAAAACGAAAAGTCCCTAATCAAATGGCAAAATCAAATGACAAAACACATCAAAAGAATGGATATCAACTGTCATATTCCTATACAGGCATTTTCTTATGTAAAATATGTTGGATAATACCTGATTTTATTTCTAGATAAGCCTCTCACTTGTATGACAGTCGCATGAAATTCAATTACATTGACAACATGTGATTAAAACAAGCAGACACAATAGACAAACATGCAAAAAATAACAACAGGCATTGGAGTAAACCAATCACATAAAACGGAATACTGACAAGTACATTTAGCAAATCAGGGGCTTGTTATTCAGTAGTCGTCGCTGGCTCCTATTTTAATTCATTTTTTTTTAATTGTTTTTAACATTTATTAATCTGTTTTCCCTTCTGAAATATTTAACATTTTCTATACAGGAGCCTTCAATAGCATATAACAGTATGTTTCGTTCATTATGCCTCAGATATGACATAATAAAGTTGCGAACATCATTATCCTTTTGAGTCTGGTGAAACATATCCCACCTCCTTTTATGAGATTTTTCTAGCATTGGCATGTTTTTGAAGTTGCAAATACTTGTTAATATGTTTTACGAAATGAAATGATAGACCAGGAAATTCATTTGGTTTGAACAATAATTATGCTATTTTAATATCGACATATTCAAATATTTACCAAGAGATAGAAACAAAATGTAAAGCTAACATCAGCGTGAAATCATTTAAACTATTTAAAAAAGTATTTTTTTCCCTATTTGCGATACTAGTAAAGAAGATGACCCATACGATCTATTGACCTTTAGCATTATGATCCAGAGAAATGTTATTCAAAATGAATAGTTCTTGATCTGACAATTTTGGTAAGAATATCAGAATACAACTTAAAAGTAAAATGAAAAATATACTGAACTCCTAAGTCCCTAATCACATGGCAAAATCAAATGACAATGCACATCAAAAAAGAATGGACAACAACTGTCATATTCCTGACTTGGTACAGGCATTTTCAAATGTAAAAAACGGATGTTATATGTTTGTCATTAATAATAATATAAAACAAACCCAAAACATTAAGTTTCTTGTATATTCAATGATTACATTTAAGAGCAGCATTATGTTCCACCAAGAAAGATTGTCATAATGTTACCTTATCTACCAGAGATCTTTATATTTGTTTTGAAAATAAAAATGGAACTGACTATGTACAATGCAGTGAAGTTATTCACGCAATTAATGTTGGAAAGTACAACATAGGTTAATGTCCTTTTGTTATAAACAATAACAGCAACACTTGATCAGTAACATTGATAACTCTCTTATAAATGATTGGTTTAACTTTAAAAATATAACCATCGACAACACTTGATCAGTTACATTGATAACTCTCTTATAAATGATTGGTTTAACTTGGTTTAAATGGGAAACCTAGATCAAAACCACATAATCAATCAGGATTTTTCTTAATAAACAACCTTCAATTTTGATCATAACAGTAACACATTGGTTAAAAAGAGGGACGAAAGATACCAAAGGGACAGTCAAACTCATAAATTTAAAACAAACTGACAACGCCATGGCTAAAAATGAAAAAGACAAACAAACAACAGCACACACGACACAAAATAGAAAACTAAAGAATAAACAACACGAACCCCACCAAAAAACTAGGGGTGATCTCAGGTGCTCCGGAAGGGTAAGCAGCTCCTGCTCCACATGCGGCACTCGTCGTGTTGCTTATGTGATAACAAATCCGGTAAATAGTCAAATTCGGTAGGTCACATTCATGAAAGGGAAGGAGATTGTAGTTACGACGTAAGGAAGATAAGATACATATCAAATATACAAACAGATGTTCTGTATTATTTTGAACCGATATATAATTTATAAAATAGGTACACCTTGTTATTAGGATATATGCATATGGAAAACAGAATTAGAAGATTTTTTGTATTCATTTGATCAAATCTCAATCTATTAAACATTTTATAGTTTGTTTAACTTGAAGGCGTTTTTCATAAAATTCCATGTCGAGATTTGTATTGGTTGGTGCTTGTAAAGATAGAAATATGTACAGGCTCCAAACTTTGGACAGGTTCATACAGAATGTGAGGAGGTTTAACTAGTGTGAAGGCACGTCAAACCTCCCCTTACCTGTGGCAGTGGTGTGGATATAACATAAGATCAAACTATACAATTCAGAGGAAAAATGCTTTATCCGTTAAAGCGATACAAAGAAGGACTACATCGAACAAAAACACATACAAATGTAGTTTAGCTTTACAATGATTGTTAATGCATATTTTTCTAACACTTTAAACGTCAAAAATGAATACTATTTAATTTTTTTTGCAGTATGGTCAAATTCACTTGTGTGTTCGTGAACTTGTTCTTGAAAAGTTCGGACAAGAAGCATGGGACAAAATCATGTGAGTATCATAATTTTCTTAAAATTTTACATAGATATTTGATGCGTCATCCAATTTTTCGTTAAATAAATATCAGTAACAAGAGTATAACACTTGCCATATTTTTCCATGAAAGAGAAGGACGAGTTAGTAAAGGCAATAGTAGTATACCGCTGTTCAATAGTCCTAATTCGATTATACTGAAACAAATCAGTGTCACAAACCAAAACTAAGAGAAACACATAAGACTATTTTTTAACTCTTTGGGTCGACGATTTTACCTAATACATTGAATGTAAAAATGTGTATATCTTTGAAAAAAATTGTATACAGTACTTTTTTTATTAGAGTATTTACTTTCTTTGGATAACAATATGATTCTTATACAATTTGATTGAAAACATTTATCAGTACTGTTTATTTTTCCTTCTCAATTACATGAAATTAGCATGAAGTTATATCAATTTTATATACGTGTTTTACAAGCATTTAATACATTTGGTGGACATTATAAAAATAAATAACCAATAAATCTTTACAAAGAAAAATTAATAGAATATTTAAAAAAAGATAAAAAAATAAATAAATCAATATTCTATTAATTCACTGTCAAAAATGAAGGAATTTAACTAAGATGTGTAAGTTGTAGTATCTAGTCATTTACGATTTGGCTGACCTAAATGTAAAATATGTATCATAGATGACCAGAAATATAATCAATATGTCGCAAACAAGATCATGTCGTCTTTTTCTCGTTTATGGCATCACCAAATGCGAAATGCCGCTGCCTTGTTACTAGACATAAGCAGTATGAACCAAACAAATAGGAGGTTTCGTGATATTCTAAATGCTTACATGTGTCCTGTATCAGTTTGATGGGATTTGATGTGGTGTTAAGTAAAATCTTTAGCTTGCTGTGAACTGTGTAAATGACTGTTGTTTGGTTTTTAGATGTTTTGGTCAAAATTGTTGTCTGTATGATGGTTTTTGTTGTTGCTCCATAAAATTTCCTGCTTTTTAATCAGTTTCTTTGATTTTCCATATACCAATGTATCTGTCAAAATTTGATACTTTTTCTAAATCTTACTGAATATCAATTTGGTGAAGGAAGTAAAACACATTTTTCTTTCTCATTTAGAGATTTCTTTTTTGTTTTGTTTTTCTTTTACGCTTTGCTACTTGATTCTCTTTGTGCAAAATCAAACTCTTCCTGCAAAACGGTAATCTAAATAGGAATAGAATTAGTAGCACATTTTCCCACACGACATACATACATTATCTTGTATATTGCGTACTTCTATTTGCATAAACAAGATTATTACACATATAACCTCCTTGGTATAAAAATGAATATTGAAAAGAATTTCGATTTTCAAGAATATCATAGAAATAGCTCTTCAATTGATTTGTTTTATCCTGAAAGTCGTTGAGGGGTTTCTAAAAATTAATATAGATTCTCTTGATTGAACTTTCTTGAGAAAAGTTATATATGAGAGTTAAAATGCTATCTTACACCGAATATATATTTATTAAATATGTACAAGTAAAGGGGCATTTGCTGTCAAATGAATGTTCACAGATTTAACTCAAATTCTCATATTTGATTTATAAGTTAGTAAAACGTAAATCGAAATTAAAAACGTCTAAAACAAACAATTTACAATGCATGTGCTCGATAATATGTATCATTTTGTCCATCAATTAGACCGTCAATTTTCTCGTTTGAATTGTTTTACATTAATCATGTTGGGGACTTTGATATCTGACTGTGTAGTATGGGCTTTGCTCATTGTTGAAGGCTGTACTGCGACCATTTGGTATTTTGTGCAGAGTTGTCTCGTTGACAATCTTACCACATCTTTTTTTTTTCAATATCAATATTTCGTATGTATTTTAGTCTAGATGCCATCTAATTAACCATCAAAGTAACCTCTGATATTAATACAAATAAAATTAAACAAATAAAGTTGACTCGTGCAATACGTTTTTTTTTCATATTATAAGTTAAAAATATAGTAATCATCGTTTTCATCTGTTTTGTGGATCGAATCAGTCAATCAAATGATTTTCTTTCCATGTTGACATTGTTTTCCTTCAATAACCAAACACGTCATATTCTTACGTTACCCATCTCAAGCTAAGAGCTTGAATTGAAGGTAGCATAAATACGGGTTGAATGAGATCAAATTATTTACTTGAAAATCTTTAATTCATCAGCAATGTTTCTCAGCTTTTTTTTGACAAAAATGAACAATTTTGGCTACTAAAGGCTCGTTGTTATTTCACTATTTTACTTTCATGAATGATTTAACAAAAACTCATTTTTTTTTCTGTATTATAACTCGTAGCTAATGCCCCTTTTAAATAGATCGTTAAACATTTCAATTTATTCTTGATAACATAACGGAGTGGTTGTATTTTCTGTTTCCAGATGTCTGGTGACTTTCTCGTATTTAAATTTCCTCTCAATCACATATTTATCTATATGCAATACCTTTTGATTGGATTAAAAGAGGGACGAAAGATACCAAAGGGACAGTCAAACTCATAAATCGAAAATAAACTGACAACACAATGGCTAAAAATGAAAAAGACATACAGACAAACAATAGTACACATGACACAACATAGAAAACTAAAGAATAAACAACACGAACCCCACCAAAAACTAGGGGTGATCTCAGGTGCTCCGGAAGGGTAAGCAGATCAAGCTCCACATGTGGCACCCGTCGTGTTGCTTATGTGATAACAAATCCGGTAAATAGTCTAATTCGGTAGGTCAAATTCATGAAAGGGAAGGGGATTGTAGTTACGACGTAAGGAACATATCCGATATCATTTGTGAAACGGTTATTCCATAACGGTCAACCAACTCGTGATGGCGTCCGTAAAATTTACGATGGGATGATTTCAACTTCACCATTTGGAACTCTTGGTTTAATAGCTCTTTAATTTTTACCACTGGGACATCTACCTTTACCGTTCAATTTATAAAAGTTTTATGAACAGATTTCAATAACAAAATTTATCAAGTCACATAGAGCTGGAACAAATTAAACAATTTTTATTATTTATCAAGTGTAATCTACACTGTTGAATAAATTTAATTGATTGAAAATAATTACAAATTCAATATCATTTAAATCAAGCAATTACAAAATAAAATTCAAGAACTATTCTGAACACGATTTATATAAATATATGTCGACGTCCCTGTGATATTATTCAACTTCGTATTTTATTTATTATTTTTACGTTTTTTTGTCAATGAGTATTTGTAGACGAAAGTTAAATAACGAAAATACAGAACTCCAAGGAAATGGGCAAAATCATAAGATCAAACACATCAAACGAATGGATAACAATTGTCATATTTCTGACCTGGTACAGGTATTTCCTTATGCAGAAAATGTTGGATTTAACCTGACTGGTGTAAACAGTTTAATCTTTGTTTCTGTGATGAGTTTATAATAATACACGTATATATGTATATAAATAAGAAGATCTGGTATGCGTGCCAATGAGGCAACTCCTTATCCATAATATATAATATTATTATTGTATGACATATACCACATCAACAAACGACAACTACTGAACATCATATTCCTGACTTAGGACATGTGCAAACGTTTTAATAATACCCACCCTCGCCCTTATGAAACAATAGTGTAACATCACAACATAAAAAAAGACACACTATAAAATATATATATTTAGTCTATTTAGGTGATATCTATTTGACGTGGTTCGGTACTTATACATTCCGTCATTGTGTTATTGTGCAATGGTGAATTTTTGTATTTTCATTTTTTTATTTTTGGCTATGTGCATTGTCTAAATAACTGTCTGTGTTTCTTTATTCAATATGTGTTTGTTTTATGGTAATTAGGATTAAAACGCAATGTTGACTGCTGTATCCTTATTTTGACATTTTTAGCTATTATGTCTTTGTTTTGTTTACACAGTATTGTCAATATAATTTTTTGCGACTGTCATACAAGTGAGAAGTTTAGCTAGCTATAAACCAGGTTCAATCCACCATCTACATAAGAAAATTCCTATACCATTTCAGGAATATGACAATTATAATCCATTTGTTTGATGTGTTTTATCTTTTAATCTTGTCATTGGATAAGGAACTTTCCGCTTTGAATTTTTCCTCCAAGTTCGGTATTTTTGTTATTGTACTTTTTCTATAATGCTTCGCTGTATATAAACATAAATTAAACATTTATTGTTATATGATTTGCATGTAATTAGGAAATACGTTTATATTATTTGTCGAGAGGGCTTTGGTAGTGGCTTTTGAAGTTTTTTGTCCCCTGATATACAAGATAAAGGAACTAATCAAAGTGAACAAGATGTCGGTGATAATGTCACAAACGAGCTCGCCGTTACAAATGATTCTTTATACCTCGTATTAAATAATTAACACAAAAAAATCATTTGAATAAAGATTAAAAACATTTTTTATTTTATTTTTGTTTTTTATTGGATAGCAAATTTCACAGAGTACATTGTTTTCGTTGACCAAAAGATATATTCATGCGCAAGGTCAATTCAATGACACAAATATTGATTTAAGTTTGATCGAGGTAAACAATAGTAAAATTAAAGTCCTTTAATTCCAATTTTAAAGAACTTTTTAAGGATTAAACTCATTTGTATAAACTGTTGTAGCTGACTATGTGGTATGAGTCTGACTCATTGTTGAAGGCCATACGATGTCCTGTAGTTGTTACCTTCTATGTCATTTGGTCTCTAGTGGAGAGTTGTCTCATTGGTAATACTACATCTTCTTATTTCTATTTTGAAAGAACATCTTTTCAAGTTATTTTCGTATCATGTATTTTAAGTTAGATGAAACTAACATACTTTAGGGGATGTTCTCGCGGTTTGCATCCGTAAGTGACACGAATCCTCATGACATATTTGAAATTTTAATTTCATTTTCCTGTTCGATCTAAGTATGTTCAAAGGAAAATCTTAATTTATCTGTCGGAAGAAAACTAGTTTCATATTGTCAGAGAATGATATCATTAAATCTCTAAGTAAGTGTCGAATTTTTTTGGGCAATATCTTGAAAATATGACACGATATCCATTGCGGTTTTTTTTTTTTTTTTTTGGACATGTTGTTAATCTACTGGTCGAGATTTTTAAACAATCTAATAAATGATTGTTTAACCCCGAAACACTTATGTTTCATGTGTCTATCAGGAAGTTTTTTCAGTTGTTTTCGTAATGTCATATCCTATTTCTACTTGATAATTGGGTTTTAATAGCATATTTGTTTTATTGTTTCCAATAAATTTAACTTTTATAGATTCGAAATAATTTGTAGATTGACATTTTGTGTTGACACATGTCTAGTGTTTGTTTTCAATATCTTTTGGTTTTGGTTTTGTCTTAAGTTGTTAGCTCATTTGCGTTCATCCACACCTACGTTTATTCATATTGTATATACTAGTATCTAAACCTGAATAACAAAAAAAATATTATTAAACAGTTATCTTCAAATTTCCGCCCTTAAACAATGGATTCGGTCACACCTATTGTTACAACATTTTTACTTATTTAACTACTAAATAGTATGCATGAAAGATATTTTCAAAAGATTTTCATATTCTAAGCAATACTAAAAAGGGTATGAGAAACAAAAAGTGATTTAAAAAGGATTTTTTTACCAATGACAAAACTTAAAGAAATTATTATAAGTCATGTTTTATATATCTTTTCTGTCATTATAACTTAAAAATGTAAATGTGATCGGAAACATTCAGAGCATGGCCTCGATTTTGAGCTATATTTTATCAAAGATTAGAATTCTCTGTATGAAGGCAATTTGGCAATTTCAGTGACAAAGAACTGTCTACATTGCCAATTTAACCCTTTCCTGTTTTGCATGTGACCACAATAACGATACATGCATGTGATTATAGTATATAAAAGTAATTAGAAAATATTTACATAGAAAGTGAAAATGGGGATCATAAAAAATAAGTTATTATTTAGTTTCACCTAGTGTAAAAAGTAAAATAAAAAAAAACACTGAATTCGAGAAAAATTTATAAAGGAAAGTCCCTAAACAAATGGCAAAATCAAAAGCTCAAACACATTAAACGACTGGATAACAACTGTTATATTCCTGACTAAAATAAATGCCTGTGCACTCTTTTGAAGACTGGGCATATTTCGGGATTGTGATTATGTTTTTGATTATAAAGAACATCAGATCAAAATGAGTTGACCGAAATTACGTTTCTACATGTGAAAATGATTAACGGAATGTTTGTTTCGATGTAGATCTACTTTAATATCGTAGTCATTACATTTTAATTGGTAGATAGTGCATAAAAAATATTTATTAAATTTTGCACTTTTCTTTTAAAGAACGTAATTACATTTTGTAAACGCATATCCTAAAAAACGATTGTGAAATTTTTAATGGGTATGGTTAACGAAGAGCAATAGTAATCAAAGGTACCAGGATTATAATTTAATACGCGAGACGCACGTTTCGTCTACATCATTTTTTTTTTTAAATCTCAGTAAGATTATTTTTTTCTATATTTTGTTATGTCCCTCTGTCGTTCAGTCTTTTTAAAAAAAAAAGCTCTGCTGGCAATAATTTTTTTTATTCAATTATTATGTTTAGGTTTTGATTTTGCCATTTGACAAGGGCTTTTCCGATTTGAAATTTCCTTGGTGTTTGATAATTTGTTATATTACCACAGACATGGAAAGTTTTTATGACAATCTTTATTAATATAAAGAGAAACGATCAAATTAGGCTATTCGATATTTATGAACAATTAAGCCTTATTTGCAGTACCAATACAAACATAAATTGCTTAACAAATAATCCAAGATTTTCAAGTTATTAAAGGTTTCAAATTGCACAGAATTGTTTTATAATTTGTATATCACTCATAAAACCTCTAATAATGATTTTCCAGACGGTCGTTTTTTGCGACAGAGTTAATTAATATAACTAATTTGCCAGTCTGTTTGAAGATGACATGATGATGAAGATACATGAGATCTGACGTTAGCTCGCTTGAATTTACTACCATCTGCTGATATTAGTTACAACTTTGTCTGAGGAGAAATTTACATCTTACGAATATTAGGAAACCGTAATATCTCTTCTCTTTTTAAAGGAACCGATTAATTATTCAATGTAATATTTGCATGTTAGCAAGTAGTTATAACATTAATTGATTGATGTTTCTAATAGAAAATCAAACTGACAATATGCACAGATGATTAACAGGAACTGTTCTTATAGGTATATACTTTTGTCTAAAAAAAAATGTTAATGGTAGTTATCAATTATGAATTACATTGTAGAACCTCAACTCATACTTCTTATTAAACTTTTATTTTTCAATATATATCACAATTATTCCAACATTATAAGTTGTAATAGCACCCTTCATGTATCTCTATTATTCCTTGTTAAATTTGCACTTTTCAAACTATTGTGCAGAACTTATCTTTGTTTCAAATAAAGTAATACTTGGCAGGAGTTAGGTTTTATCATGTTCAGAACTATGGAATACATTTTACGGAAAATTTCATTGCATATAGAAAAATTATCATCACTGGAAGTTAACCAATCAAATTTTCACCTCTTTTTTCAACTTACAACTAGGAACTACTGTTTAAAATTCTAATAAAGTCACTCTTCTTAAACCGATTTAAAGTTTGCATACATGGTACTGTTTTGCTATTTAATTTACACACTCAATTCTTTTCTATTCGTTTTTTTTATAATTATTTTTCTTTCACACCATGTTCTGGATTTTTTTTTTTTTTTTTTTTTTTTTTTTTTTTTTTTTTGTGTCCAACTTTAATCTCGCTGTACCATCAACCCCAAAGTTATGCACAAACATTGACCTATAAGTCCTAGTAATGTGATAGTGCGATATCAGAACTAACCTGCAAACTATTTTCAAATAGCTATATTAATTTGATTTCTTAATTAATAGTTTGAAATAAAAATGACTTTTGCATTATAGAAAGGCAATAATAGTATACCGCTGTTCAATCGTTATAAATTGAAACTAATTTTGGTCACAAATTACAATTGAGAGAATCACATCAACTATAAGAGGGAAACAATGGAACAATAGAAAAAACACTGAACTGCTACAAAAGTAACCGTCAACATACATAGAAACGGACTATTTGATAACAACTGCCATATTCTTGACTTGGTAATTAAACTCATTTCGATTATTTTTAGGAGTTACAATTAGACAGTATGGTTTATTGAACAATACATAAAGTAACATTTTTGGAATTGAAGCGATTGTCGCAAATTGCTTTGATGTTTATGTGTTTCGGTCAAATCAAAATACTTGACAATAGTGACTTAAATTCTAAATTCCATTTGGTTGATTAAGTCATCAACTCTTACCGTAGTCTTGATGATATTTTGTTAAATAATCGAGAATTCTCTACAAAATACTGTAGAAATTCACTCAATGGTAAATTAAAACAAATCAAATATCATAAGCGATGTTACTTTGGTCACATCTTACTGTGTTTATATATCCCAACTTGTTCGCTATATTTGTGGCTGTTGTTCACGTAATCTATGTATTACTGGTTAATAATTAAGTCACGGATTTCTGTTATTCACCCACAGTACTACCTGTGACATTATCTTATTCATGGTGGCCATGAAAATTATGTCCACCATGGTGGCCCTATATGTCCATCATTATACCCCCTGTCGCTTAATTAATACACAAGGCATTAATCAAAACTAGTCAAGGATAAAGTGTTAAAATTATATAACTTACAGGTCATGTGTCTCAGGTAAAATATGCATGTATGTGTTTGTGAAATTTAATTACTGTGATTATGACAAGAAAATTCAAAAATAAAATGAAATAATATAACTACTTGAATAAATATCTGATTTTTTTTTAATTTGACTCACGACTATTTGTTTTGACATTATACCTTTTTAATCAATTTAAGTTATTTTTTACATGTACTTTATGGTAAGTGAATCATCTTCTAATATAATGCAAACTTTCCCAATGCCTGCCTTTCTCTATTGACAAGTTGTTTCTCAAATTAATTTTTTTTAAATCAAAATGATTCATACTTAATTCATAGTAGATAGACTAATCTGCATTCAATACTGTTTTACAAATGTTAAAGATTGTCTTTAGAACTTAATCTAAATAAAAGGAGAAGGTTACGAAGGGTTAAAATTAGCCCTGATTTTTTTATGTTTTTTTAGATTTGGGCAAAAAATTACAAATGTCACATAGAAATACTTGTGATAATACTACTAAGACAAAAATATTTTTTCTTGCGCTTTCCTTTACTATTTATGGAGCAATGACTCCTTAAATGAGCATAATTTGTATTAAAAGGTCAATTTTGGTAATTTTTTTCCATAATTTTAATTGTTTTTGGCATAATTAACCTTGGCCTCCATCTACGATCCAAAAAGTTTTGATATTGATGAAATCTATATCAAAATTGGAATCTTTTGGTTACAACACATTCTGGATCGTAAGTGGCGGTCAAGGTGTTTCAAAAGCTTTTAGATCTGAAAAATGCACAAAATGATCATATTTTGACAAAATGTTCAAAATGGGCTTACTTTGGCGAATATCTTGTAGTCTTATGAAAAGAACGGATATATTTAGCATTTATACTTTTGAAATAGACCCATTTACGAACAAAATTGAGACCTTTTTGGTGTTTTATGATATCATAAAGTTGATATTTACGGCCATTTTGTGCCATTAGTGAACCTTGTCCTTTAGGCAATTCCTTATTTCTCTATTGAATAAATATATTCAAAATATTCATTAATTCAACAAAATTTGATAATATTTGTATTGTCATATAAACATATGGTATTTATTTTGTGACAAATAAAAACAAACAAAAAAAAAATTATAATGCAAAGAATTAACAATTCTATAAGAAATTAAAACACATGGATTTTTTTAAGGTTTCTGCCCTCATTTCTAATAATGACTATTTTATAAGGGAGCCAATATTTTCAACATATTCATGTAATAAAGATTTTAATAGAATTTCTTTCACTTTTTGTTCTTGGGTAAGAGACAATATTATGAGAAGGTAAACAATTTTCAAATAGTCTCAAGTTGTTTTGTTAATTTTACAATTAAGGAAGGAGTGTTCAGCAAGTGGCACAGTTTACATATTCTATCTTTTCTAGGAATTTTACATTGTCCACTATTTTCTATTTCTAAATTATGACCACTAACTCTCTATGTGACACATTTGAGTATACAGTTTTTACCGAAGTTTTTATTCTTAAATCTATTTTCAAAAATGTTCTTATATTTTTCTTTAAATTGATTTTTCATCTAGGGTTGTGTCGTTTGTTTTCTCCTATTTTTGAGTGTGATTTCTCATTACTATAAGTCGTGTCACGGTACTTTTCTATCCCAAATTCATGTATTTGGTTTTGATGTTATATTGATTATTCTCATCGGATGTTGTCTAATGCTTAGTCCGTTGCTGTGTGTGTTACATTTTAATGTGGTGTCGTTGTTCTCCTCTAATATTTAATGCGTTTCCCTCAGTTTTAGTTTGTTACCCCGATTTTGTTTTTTGTCCATGGATTTATGAGTTTTGAACAGCGGTATACTACTGTTGCCTTTATTTAAAGTCTTAATTCATTCAAGTCCCTAAAATAGTTAACTTTATCTAAAAGGCCTGGGTTTAGGGAAATATTTGCAAATGTATACCAAGAATATGTATCATACCAGTCCAACACTTCTAACAATATAAATGTACACAGAAAAAAATGATTTAAATAATAATTGTACACAGAAAAAAATGATTTAAATAATAATTGTACACAGAAAAAAATGATTAATTAATAGACCATAAAAGTGTAACCATCTATATAAGTGTATTTTGTCAAATTTTGGCTTTTAACTGACAGATATTAGCCAAACTGAAGATGTCATATTTAATAAGTTCACATTTATTTCAAAAAGGCAAAGCAAGACAGTTTTTATCTTTAAATATCTTTTTGGAAAATAAGTCTCAAGATTCAACATGTCCATTATGTTAACTCCTGATTTCAGATTTAAAAAAAAAAGATAAACAAAAATAGCTCTTTCCTATTAAAACCGTATAATGATATTTGTAGTTTTCCTGAATGATAATAAATGTTATAAAAATTTATTAAGAGGATTGATATTGTCTGATCATTTTATTTTGTTATGAAACAGGCTTGCTAAAAATTACTTCCTTCATGGTTTCTTTAAAATATCATTTGCTTGATTATTAGTTATTATTAATGATAATTCATTAAGTAATGCAAATAAACAATTAAATACAATGAACATATCATGTACATTCATATTTTTTTTTTTTTTTACTTTTAAAAAAAATAATTAAAGTCTGTTGTCTTTTAAATGCTAGTAAATAACTTTATCTTTGATATTTTTGACTTTTTTCTTCTAAAGATTCTTACTAAGAAGACATTAAGGCGAAGTGTACGTAATTGCTTGCCTCTAGCGGAATACGGGATTAAAAACGTTCGTCGTTAGTTACGCAAGTTATCTCCCTTACTCCAAGAAAGGACACACGAAAGAGAAACTACTTTCTGCGGTCTATAATGAATCCAACAAGCACGCCTGTGCTGTCTTAAACCTCATAGAAATTATCTAAATAACTTGTTATGTGTGCAGTCTGACTTAAAAACACTGGGTTTTTTATTTTTGGTTTTAGACGCGTAGGAGAAGGCATTTCGTGTTTATGATATCACCAGAAAGAATTAACGCCTCACAACAAAATTATAAACAAATAAAGATGTAACATTTTTTCTTCTATTGATATCAAATTAATTAAAATAAAACCTGAATTGACCCAACAATATCGTTTTAAAAAGCCGTAGTCTTGAACGAAAAACGCAGTACTCAACGTAAAGTTTTAAAATAGGTTACAAATAATTAATGAAAGACGTGTGAATTTAATTGTTTAATTAAAAAGACGTTGAAATGTTCGTATTTTGTGCAATTGAAAATTTAAGGACATGATTTATATTCATATAAGATATCAGACGATACCAAGAGAATAATTTGACCACCAGTGCAACACTTACAAGTAGGAAGAACAAAGACGGAAAACAAACAAAAAATAAACAAATTATACCCCAAAAATTACTCAGTAACTTAAAAATTGTCTCACTCTAACATTTATCTTAAAATAAGTAAAAATTATTTCATTCAACTCCCAGTTTTCAACTTTTTCTACATGTGCAGAAAATAAACAGGGTGTCTTCTATTCCGTCCGCAATTTATGGGAAAAAAACAAAATCTAAATTTAGATCCATATTGAAATTGAAAGTACACATGTAAGATAAAATATAACATGTCATTTCTTCTTTCACAAATTCCAATTTCGAAGAGATATATAGCGAAATCTGTTTTCTTTTATTGTGCCTGTGTTTAGCATTCAAAATTAGAGAATGTAATTTTGAAGTATCAAGTCTCAATTCAAGATTATGAATGAATAGAATATAGAATTACGGGGGGGAGGGGGAGGGGAGGACCTTTATCGGAACTCCGGGATCGATTGTTTTTAAGCTCGGGATTTCGGAATTGACCCTTTCGGGATTTAATTTTTTTCAAATTCGGGACCTCGGGATTTCGTGTTTTAAGCCCGGGATTTCGGGATCTGGATCCCTCTTTCCCTCCTCCCTCTATTATGGTTAAAAGAAAAGAGGTCAGGGAAGTTTTGTGATACTTGTAACTGCAATTTAATATTTAGTGAAATGAGAGGTGAAATGTGTTCAGACTATTACATTTCGATGTTTTTTTAAATTTCACCCAAGTTTACTGCAAGGGGTGTTTAACGACCTCGATGATTATCCATGAGGATCTCGCACTCAGTTAGCTCTAGGTTTTCACCTAGTTCATGATCATACAAGAATTGAGAAGACTGTGGTTTACTAGTCTTATAATATGAGACTTTGGAGTTCATATAATTTACATTCACGTTTTTATCGAATATTTCAAGGCTTTTTGACTATCAATGTTGACCCCCCTCCAATTAATTTGATAAAATGAATGGATTGCCGCTCCTATTTCAAACTGAGGTCCTATAAACTGACTGGTATTCGAGGTTGTTAAAAAAAATAATTGGTATCTCTGACTCATATTGATTCATTACCGTAATGCGAAAAACAATCATTTGTTTCCGCGAATTCCGAACAGTTACAAATATATTCCCGAGTTTCAATTTGAGTAACTCGAATAATTCAAGCCCTTTCCGTGTCCGATTTTCTCCCACACGAGAAATGTAGCATTCGTACATCAGCTGAATAATACGACTGAATTATTTGGGTTACAATTTGTGTAAATCCCGAATGCACATAAAAGTAAAGGTCCAGCCCGACTTTCGGAAAAGGACTGTTGTAGATTTCAGATTGATTTCCAGAAATAAAAATCATACAAAAATGTTTCACGCAAATATTCGTCTTCAGACGTGTAAAGTTATACAACGGTTACTAGCCGGTCTGGGTTGTGATAAAAAGAAGATCATGCAATGCATAAAATATATAATGTCGTGGCTCAGGGATGTGTTGAATTATAGAGATGCTTATGCGGCACAAAGATAAGATTAATTTACCCAAATGTACTTAGAATTACCACACAACTTAAATTTACTTAAATATTGATTTGTTATCCTGTGCCAGACAGATGGCTGATATTCTGAGAAGAGACCTTGATGAAATGAAGTTTTATGGGAACAAAGATTTTGAAAACACGTCGCAGTGTTTAGATTTTAACAAAAATAAGGCACCAAGGTCGAAAATATTTCTAGTTCATAATGAAGAAAATGTCAACCGTTTTCTAGCTTGGCGATCTCCGCATGCACCCGAATATAATAGACAAATACAATACAATAGTACACAAAACGTAACATAAAGACCTAAAGACCGAGCAACATGAACTCCAACAAAACGGTATATATTTCATACAAGTATAGAACTATATGAAGCGTCGTAACTGTTGCAGCGACGTCAATAACGTTGTCGTTGTTTTTTTGTTTTTTTACACGCAAAATTCAACTTTAACAGGGTATAGCTTGAAAAGTAGCACGGTTGCTTAGGACTTTCTTTGCACCAATCGATTCCTCAGACATTTTAGAATCGTCTCATAAATTAAAAAAAAAATCGATTGTCTAATATAATAGAAAATCTTGGAAATGTAACAATTCCTGCCGAATTTCACGATTTTCCCTATATATCCTTTGTAATTTTGATGTATGATGCTGTTAATTTCAACAGCTCGTATCTCAAGAACGAAAACGGTTACCCCCTTTTTTTATTTTATTTTCCGATTTATTTTTACAAGTAGAATCTACATGTAAAATTTTTAAAAAATCCATTGTGTAGCTTAATTACGTACACTTCGCCTTAAGAGAATAAGAAACAAAATCATACAAAAATGAATAAGAACAAATAAAAAAATTAAAAGAATAAATTTGAATAAATTCAAGACAGAAAAATCAAGACATTGTTTTAGTCTTTGTTAAAAAAAAATACTAGTTAACAAAGACTAAAACAATGAAATAAAAAATAATATTAATTAACAAAGACTAAAACAATGTCTTATTCTATATTTTCAAAAAAAGGTGAAATGTCAATTTTGAAAGAAACCTAAGTTACCTGTACAGGTAAATTTTAAAGAAACATACAAGTTGAAAACTTCAACCCTGATTGATTAAAACAGGTAATATTATTAGATAAAACATCAACCTATGTTTTATGACCCCAATAAATGGCCAACATCTCAAGATTGAATACCCCAATAAATGGCCACCATTGGATGTTGACCATGCAAGAGGGTGGACATAATTAAGTGGAAATATATTCATATTTTACCACGGGTGTGTACTCAAAGCGTTTGAAGGACGTCATGTTAGAATGGTTAATAATTAAGTCATGGGTTTCTGTTGTTCACGTAATCTATATATTACTGGTTAATAACTAAGTCATGGATTTCGTTACCACAAGTTGCTTTTACTTTTACTATATTCTTTCATAGCAGTAATATAACAAAAATACCTTGAACAATCTAAACGGAAAGTCCCTGATCAAATGGCAAATTCCAAAGCTCAAACACATCAAGCGAATATTGATAACAACGGTCACATTGATGTGTACACAAGTTTTTTAAAATATGGCTGTACCTGAAGATAATAAATAAACAAACGGGATAGCACATCCTACCTTTTTGGCTAGCCGGAATAATATTCAAAAAACGTTTTAGCCATTTAAATTGTTGAAATGTGAGATATTGACAGCAGTATCATAAGGTATGTAAAAAAACTTATATAGAATGGATGTTTACAATTTGAGTTTTGAAGATGTTAAGAAAGTAAGGGAGTACGGGATGGTAACAAAATCTTATGTAAATATGATAGACCCCACAACAATAACACCTACTCATGCTAGTGGAACAAAGCTGGAATTTCTGTTTAAACTATTAATATAATAAAAGATACTAGGCTGCCTGATTTTTCTCATTTTATGTGGTTGTTGTTATTAACACAATATTACGTTTTTGCAGTTTACCTTATTCTCTTATATAAATAATTAATGTATTGATAGAATGAAAATAAACGTACACATATTGAGCCATGTTACTATGGATGTTAGTAACTATTGAAATACTTCTTAAAGTTACCATTGTGTGAAATGAACTCATGAGAAATTGACCCAAATGTTTTAGATTGCTCCTCGATATATATGATAAATATATTTGTAACAAACGTTTATTAGGCCATCTGAGTAAGCCAAAAGACTAAATTTCAGTCGTTAATTTATCAGTAAAATTTAAGTTTTCTTAATTTGGAAAAAAAACTAGTCCTAGAATAAGAATACCATTGATTTATACATTTGTTGTACAGCAGAGGAATATCATTTGTATATTATATATGCATATCGTAAACAGTATATGAGAAATATTTTCTCGAGAAATACTAACAAAAAATCAGAGATAAGTCTCATCGAATGATTTATGTATCCCGAGTTCGTTGCAAGGTCTTAAATGTAGATCATCTTGGTTGAAACATGTCATAGATTTTACACAGCGTTGGTAATGTTTATTTTTAAGATAAAAGTAAAAATACTATACAATACCGACAATAATTTAAACCTGTCCTCTTGCAATTAACTTTTATACATTTAAATTTATTCAGGATTACCATAACAATGTGTTGTATCTTTTGGTTCTTAGCCCCATATGACTTTCTGGTAGTTTAATTTCCTCTCGATCACATATCAATCTATATTTACTGTTTTTTTATTAGAATAATCTTCGACTTCGTGACGTTTAAACATTAACCATTAGATTCATGAGAGCTTTATGAATTGATTTCAATAACAATAATTGTGGAGTCAGACGGAGCTTTAACAAATTACGTAATTGTCAATGATATCTCAACGTGAAGTTTTAGTTTCGAAATGCCGCTAGTCTTAATTGTTTAATTTATTTTATTGATTTTAAAGTAATTACAATAATTGGAAGCAAGTAATTAGAATATGCAATACTAGAACTATTCTTATCTTTTTGTAATAAATGTATATCTAAGTCCCATTGATGATTGTGTGCATTATTAACACAGTGATATTTAATACATGTCTCCATATTTTTATGAATATAATACGTAAGAAGCTTACCTTGCATCTTTTTTGTTCATATTTAAACTCACAATATTAAGAAATCAAATTATACTGTATACGATTCAGATACAAGTGCAAATCTATCGAAATTGTTATCTTGAAGAAATAACCATTCAAATAACATATGATAATTCAACATTTACAGAGGCGACAAATTTTGATCGTTTTAAAGGGACGAAAAATATCGATTTTTTATTTATTTGGGCGATATCAATTATCTTTTGCTGGAAACAATACGCTATTATCATCAAATAACATTTCTTGTTACGCTTTATATTATATAACAAATTCAAACTTTGATATAATGCAAAAACTAAAGTTTACATATACCATAAATTGGGAAATTGTGGCGTCGGGATATTTTGGCGGTTTTCTCTCGAAAAGCATGTGTTTTATTTTGGTGTGTGGAATTTTGGTGCTTCGTCCAGTTGATATGTTTAATTTTGGAACAAAGTAGTGAGAACACTCATTCGTACCTTTATTTGCCCGTTTATTGACAAAATATCATTGAATTTCTCAAACTAGGTACGGATGTCTTTATATTATACTTGTTCACTATATAAATTATCTAATTAATGCGATTAGGAAAAAAAAGTGAAAATAATAGATTTGTAAAAATATTTTGAAGGCTATTTTAAAAAAAATGTTAATCATATAAAACTTTTCTATTAATGGATGTTGAGTAATTTAAAATGCCAGATTATTTTTATTGCGGTTTGCCTCCGTATGTAAAGTGGATCTATTTAGATATTGAACCATCAATTTTAATTAAACTTTCTTCAACGATTTCAGTAAAATCCATAGGAAAATCTATTTTGTCTGTCTGAATAAAATTGTCTCTTGTTGTTACAGAATAAGAACACTAGTTAAATTTTATTGTTTCTTTAAAATTATCATATAATGACACCGAACGCTCTAAATTTCTGCCTTTTCTGAATTTTCAAAACCCCTGGGTTGATACCGATATGGATATCATTAAAACATGTATTTTCTGTTGTCAATTCACAGTAATTGGGAGTTTTCTTAGTTGTTAGAAACAATCAGCGTTGTTCTCATAAAGGCAAAAATAGCCTTAGCTAGATCTTACAAAAATCTGTGCATTTTTCTTTTCAATGCTTTTTAATGTAAATGAGTTTACCTACCCACTGTTTTGATTCCAACGCCACTTGTATGTCTTAAAGAACACCTAAGTTTTGTTGAACTTGTACTAAGTCAGGTACCTGCTGTTCAGTGGTTTTAGTTTGATGAAGTGGTTAAGCCTTTCTCGTTTCTCGTATTTTATATAGATTTAACCGTTGGTTTTCCTGTTGAAAAATGAACTATGGTTTTACACTAGTAATATTTGGGGTTCGTTATAGCTTGCTGTTCGATGTGAGCATTGGCTCCGTACTTTGACCTATAACGGTTTACTTTTACAAATTGTGAGTTAAATGGAGATTTGTCTCATTACCACTCATTACACATCTTTTTATATCTACGTAACGTGTTTTAGTCTTCTTAATTATCAATTTAGTATTATTAGTGGCTTTATATAATCTTGTACTTTTCCACTCAGATGTATGGCGATACAAATTTTTGAGCGGCATCTTAATAAAATGAATGTATGTACGTTCTTTATAAAATCTATTTTTACAGTGGAGTTATTATTACCAATTTGTCTTTTTGAAGATGACACTTAAGATAACAGGGATATGTTGTTAAGATGCATGAGATATGATGATGGCTGACTGAAATTTACTACCATCTATTTATCTAACTATCAATTTTGTCGAAGGATAAATTGCATCTTACGAAAATTTGGAAATCGTAATATCTCATCTTTTTTTAAAGGAATAATTATTCAAAGTTACAATTTCATGTCAGCAAGAAGTTATGTCATCAATTTATGTATTCGGATGACGCAAATTCAACACACACTATGAATACATGATTAACACGGACTGTTCTATGGTAATTCGTGCCTATAATAAGGCGTTTTAGTCGATTTCAATCATGAATACTTTGAGACATATTACTTAAAATTAACAAAACTGTTAATTTTGAAGGTAAATACTTCGAATGTTCAATACATCGTAGTTACGTCAACAGTGTTAACTAAAATATTAATCTCTGTTAAAAATGGCAATACCTCCGCTTTACTATTACAGTTTGAAAGTTGAAAGTATACGTGTCACTGTCTGCGATGGAATTTGTATTATTCCCTTCCCTTAATAAGCGCCGTTTGAATACACGTGTTCGATTATTTCAAGAAGTATGGATCATTGGCGCAGATTGCTTTGAATTTTATGTGTCGGCACCAAAATAATTATCAATCTTTAAATAAACAATATCCAAAGTAATTTTGTGGAATACTGTTGAATACTGTAAAACGGTTTAATTGGCTACCTCTTCTTCAGTAACACCAAGATATTTGTTGAATTGTAAGTAACGTGAAAATAATGATCTTATTAAAGAACGTGTTTATGTCACCCAACACCATTTGAATGTGTTCAAAGAAGAGTACGATAAAGATTTCGTGTTTTCATTAATTGTATCGTTAATGTTATTGATACCACTGGGTCGATGCCTCTCTTAGTTAGTCCCTGAAGGTATTACCAGCCTATTAGTCAGTACTCCGGAACTGTCATGAAAATACGGATTTCTTGTTATTAGAATTTGCTAATACAAAATGTTAGACACTATTTTAAATTATGGAATGTATCTCCCTCATGCTTAGCTCTGGATCCTTGCCATGCGTTGACTATATTTCTGGAACCTTTTTTGGATTGAACCTTTACATCTTTTTCAAGATTTTCAAATATCTCGGCCCTGAGAATCACTGAAGACTTTTATAGTCGAAGTTCCCATCTGTTGCAGAAAAAACTATACTGCTAACGTTCTGTGCGCATTTCTGCTGTTTACCAGTAATGAGGACAGTTCTGTTCTAGACAATGTTAATGGATGGACATGTTGTCTGTTTATGCCCGATTCTTAGTTACTGTTTATATTTTTTATCAGGCACACCGGAGTATATTTGTATTTCAGTTAAACTTATATGCAGTGTATTTTGATATGAAGAAAAATTATCATGAATCGCAAGCCTGATAAAGAGGTAGTCTAAGCTTGGAGCAGACCAGATCAAACATAGAACATGCTTTGTAGAAGTTAACACGTGTGCAGGTTTGGTTTTGAAGTTAACTTCATAAACAAGTTCTAAAGAGGGTCTGTCAATGTTTCACTTTCTCTGCATGCACAATAAGAGTCCTATAAAAATATATGTTTTTGCTTGAATTGGGCTCTAGCTCATTCAGAGCAGTCATAAAACCAGTTGCAAGTTCGTCATTTCTTGAATAAAGTACGACCCGACTAATATCAATATTCGTACTCAAATCTTAATAACCATGTATACATTCTTCCATGCTTTTATATAATTATGAACACCAGTCTTGTTACCTTTGTCAAGCCTATAAAACATCAAAGTAGATGAAAGTTTACCAGACGAAAGACAGTAGATATAATTATGATAAAACTTGCATTTATATGTACCTAATGACTTTTAACACGCTTATAATTCTATATAAACTTTGCTTTCATGCTAGGACAATTTCAAAATACTTAATTGTGGTTATATTAACTCGATGAAATAGACAATATTTTCATTCACACATCTGTATGAATTGATGTTAATATTGTAATGTACTAGAAATCATGTTGGGTTTTTTTTCAAATTTTTTTCTTCATTTTTTTTTTTTAATAGTTGATGCATGTGGTATGTTGGTTAACAATATATTACGTCGGTGTTTGGTTTGTGTTTTATGTACTATTGTCTGTTTTTGGTCGTTTTGGTCTCTTTGTCCATGTCATTTTTATTATAGAAAATGAAAGACATGGGGGATCCATTAATAACATCAAACCATAAATATCCATAACCGTGAATTTGTTATCCTTTTATGAGTAGTTTGAATATCACGTTAATGTCTTCGACCTCTCGTTGATCAGACCTAACTGTTTGTAGAGTATAGACAAAATGAAACAGTATGTATCTATCAATCCTTATTGTGTATTCAGTTAACGATACTTATCTTTTACTATCATTCCCTCGACAGCCAAGTAAATAAGACCGACAGTGTTGACAAATGAACAGAATAAGTTATTTGTTATGTTTTGCTGAAACATTGTATTCAAAAACTCATAACAATTGAGTCAGAATAATGATTAAAGATCTCAAAGTAGGTGAAATCTTACAATGTTATATGTGATGCACTGTTGTATTTTGAAACTCGAACATCTATTCAATCATTCTCGATATAACATTTGAATGTTCTACTGCTCTAAAGTGTCTAATCGTATAGAGTTTCATCTGAATTTATATGTTATATCATCCAGCTTTGACTTGTTACGTTCTAGTGATTAATCTATATGCCATTGGTAAACCTTAATGTAAGTGTATTTTATATAAATGTCCAGTTTTATGTCCTAATATATAAACTCATTATCGTTTATCACATTTCATTTCATTTACAAGTTACGCACATAATATTCATTGTATATAGAATGAAATTCAAGACAGTGTGGCTGTGGCCATTGATTGACACATGAAATTCATCCATTGACTGGAACAATTTAGGTAAACGTTTGTATGTAACGACCACTGTTCACTATGTACTTTTTAAAAACACTTAAACTATGGGGTCACCAAAGGTTCTCAACACCTTAATAAAGTAATTCGAAAAATTAATCAGAAATAACACGATGTTTTGATTTATATCAATTATATAAATCAAAACTTAAAGGTTATTCCTGATTAATTTTTCGAATTATTTTATAATTAAAGGCGTTAAGAAACCTTTGGTGACCCCACAGTTTAAATGTCTATCGTAGGTACGTCGTGAACAGTGGTCGTTACAGACAAACGTTCACGTAAATTGTCCCAGTCAATGGATGAATTTCATGTGTCAATCAATGGCCACAGCCACACTGTTTTGAATTTCATTCTATGTTACTATCTTCTGTATTTCTAATAATGACAAAAGCAAAACTATATATCTGAAAATATACCATGTCATTGACTTTTGGTTATACGGCATTTGCCTCTTTTTACTCCTACTTTTTGAGTCCAGCTTCTGAAGCAAGTAGTATTTAGTGATTTTGGAATTTGCCTGTTTATCATTCAGACCCATTTTTGTATAAAAAAAATCCTACTGCTCTTCTCGAAATATTGTTTTGAAAACTTCACAGAGTATAACTAATCTGATGATTTTTGTCACCTATTTCGTTTCTTCATCAGTGTGATTTTGAATGTACATTTACTACAGTATATATTTGGTATTTTCCCCTGTTTCTACTTAATCGTCTTATCTTTCGAACTTCTACATAATATAATGTTATTGTGAACCTTTTATGTCAGCTTCAATCCAAAAAATCTTCAGTGAATTGAATCAATGTAACCGTCGTACATCAATGGGGTATTGCTTTTTTTTAATTGGAACAATTACAGACAAACTTTTCAGTTTTCTTCTGTCGTTGAATTATTGTGGGTTATATAGTTTTTTTTAAATTTATGGTTGGTGTATATATTCCATGTCCATTAAATTTTACATTTCTTCAAATTATGAAATGACTGGTTCTGTGATCACAATAGTAATCGCACGAATAGAGAACATTCAATTGTTGGTCTTTTAATGGATTTGTCTATACTTAAAGATGTATTTTGGGGCCAATTTTTTTCTGAGCGTTACTGATGAGTCTTTTGTAAACGAAATGCAGCATACACAATGTTAATCCTGGTATCTATCATGTCTATGATGAGTTTAATATTCATATAGACATAGCCCCAAATTTATTCAAGTATTCATAGCGCATAGGGTTTTAATTTTTTAACTGTTTTGAAAAGAAAACAACATAAGCGTCTTTGGAATATTGTAACAGTGGTTAAGGTGGTATGGGTGTCTTTCGCCATCTTGGATTGTAAAAAACAGAGAATCTAAGGTCTATATTTTCAATCAAGTTAGCAAAATTTGATGCAGGAATGCAGATAACTAATGTGAATTTGCATTTTAAAGAACAAATTTATAAGATTATAACTTATAAATAATAATATTTGTACAAGTGTTGATTAATTCTGCTTGAATTTTGATATTTTGAAATTGGCATTTTAAGGGCAAGTAACTCTGAAAGAGTGCATTTTCTGAAGGAATCTACATGGAATTTTGCTATTTCGTATTTTAGCTGAAAAAAACGCACGGTGACCTTATCTTTTCTTTTGATATTATCAAAGCATTTTAGAAAATCTATCTTCTCGTATTTTATTTTACAATTCTATCATTTAGTTTAGCTTCTAATCACATAATGGGATTTTTCCTGTATAATCCATACAAAATGTGTCATTTTGTTACGAAATGTAGCTTGAGAAAATGCACGGTGACCTATCAATTTTATGATATTTTTTAACATATATCAAAAGATACTCCGTTTTGGCAAAATATGAAAATTTTTAATTTAGACTCCCATACCACCTTAAATAAAATAGCATATCTGTTACCAACAACAAACATTCAATCTTCTGTTCATAGTGTTGATTATGAAGAAATGTTGGTCGGTAAGGATACATTTATAAACTTACACATTTCTTTTTGCAGCGAACAGAGTGATTTGAATGATGAACATGACTTTATGGTATTTCATAAGTACTCAGATGAATGTACTTTCGGATTGATCGGGTCTGTTTGTAAAGTATCAGGTAAGTTTTATAAAAGATTGATTATGAAGGTGTTTTTTGTTGTTTGTTTTTTTTTAACATTTGAAGAGTATCCCAGCATTACAAAATTGTTCTGATATTTTTTAATTGTTGATAGTCATTTTTGTGTAGTGATGCAGTGTATTCTGTACGGTTTTATGTCTTGATTACTAGATAAATTTCAGGATTTCGTATGGTATCTGTTAAAACCAGACCCTGATAATTGTTAGCTTTTTTTGTTTTCTTCTGCAATATGTTTCCGATGGATATACCTTCCTATAATGATGAACGATAATAAAAAAAAATGTTTAATCAAGCCAAATAAGCTTATATGTCCTGTCGTTGGTCACCTTGGTAATTTCTTTATTGAATCAAATTATGGTTTCTTTGTGCAATTATTAATTTAGGTTTTTATGAATCAATTGTTCGTTATATGACGGAAGACATCTTCAATGTATGTCTGTTTGGCAGTCCTAATTACTTTGTTAAGACACTTCTGTTTTATTCATATGTACTGTAAACATCTTGTATCTTATTATGGATGCGAAGATGGATTAGAGTATCCCCATCACGAGAAAACATGGGCTCATCTTCATCAGTTGTCCCATTTTTATATTCACGAACTGTTGATTTGTTCTTTTAATTGTATGTCATTGCTTTAAGTAGAATATACTAGAATAAAATTGGCACAGATTTTTTTTTATTTTGAGAAAAGTGGACGAATTCAGTTTTATTTCTACACTTCAGACGAATAAAAGAGGAGCGAAAGATACCAGAGGGACAGTCAAACTCATAGTTTGAAATAAACTGACAACACAATGGCTAAAAAATAATAAAAAAAAAACAGACAAATAAAAGTACACAAGACACAACATAGAAAGGCTAAGCAACACGAACCCCACTTAAAAACTGGCGAATAAAAAATAGTACATCTCTAGCATAATATGTTTTCTCTATAAAGTTAGGTATACAATAGAGAGGTTGTACAAATCGAGCTGCAAAACATGAAAATCGTCTTTATATGAAGTTGCATTTATGTCAAACATCGACTTTTACGATTTAATCCTAACACCAGAGTACCAAAGGGATTAAATAACAGACATGCTTATGTGTAGAGAAGGCCGCATTATTTAATACGTAATCAGAAATCTAGATTAAGCCTTCAGATTTAACGATAATTCTTATTTATCTTAGAATATTGTACGAAAACAATGAAGAAAAAAGAATGAAGTACATAGTTTTATTTTAAGGAATACTCAAACTTTAAAATTCAGAAAAAGAAAAATATGAGTATCGTCGATTTGTTGAGTAGCCCTTCAAGTTAATGTCGGATATTTATCTTTTATGGCATGATTGTATTATTTTCGATATTATAAATCATTTCATGTAAGAATTTTTGACCTAAAAAGGACAGATATACCCGGTTTGCTAAACTAATTTCAAATAACCATTATGGACAAAAGCTATTAAGTAATTGCTTGTTTCTTCTATAAGCATGTTTATGACGTAAGTCAAGCGCGTAATGTAATATCATGATGTTAATTATGTTTTTAAATACGAAATAAACTTTTGTAAAAGCATTTTGTTCATAAATAAATGACTTATGCCGATTTTCTGACAAAAAGTTTCCTTATTGCCTTCCTGTAGGACATTTCGTGCTTTAATCTTGTGTAGTGTTGTATAATGTCCACTTGTCAAAATAATATCAATAACACTTGACATGATACAAAAAATAATTATCAGATAGCAAAATTTCAGTATTCTTTCCTAAATGAAATGTGTAGTCAAAAATATTTACAAAACATTTAACTTTTTTATGATTAGCAAGTCGAAACCTAAAATTTCTATTTTCGATTATCGGTAAATATCAAAGGAGTAGGTCCGGTAAGGGCCGATTTTGGCCTCAAATTTCAGATTCATCTAACGAAAGTTTTTGGACACTTTTTGAACACTTAAGTGTCTATTTCAATTGATTCGATTAGTTTATGTGAAAGATTTTAACTGATTTAGTCATTAAAAACGCTCTGATTCAAGCTTAAATATGAAAAATCTATCAAATATGCCAAAAAACGTCACTTGTCAGATGGTTTTTGTCAAAAATGAAAGTGGCCGCAACCGTGTTCATCCTCAACCTTTATATATGTTTTGTATTATCATCAAATACAACTTACATTTCAATATTATGAATGAACACGAATGCGGCCACTTTCATTTTAGACGGAAACCGTCTAAAAATTAACCAAAATGCTAACATTTTGAAGATTTCAGTAATTTAGCATGACTTAATAATGCAAGAACGCAATATGTGTGCATTGTATTGTCAAAAACAGCTCATATTAATGTAACAGAAGCATTTTACTTTCCAAAATATAGCTTAAAGATTACATTTTCACAACTTTCTAAAACTGCTATATTTTGGGGCCAAAAAGGGGTCTTACTGAACCTACTCCTTTAAACGACACTAATGATATACTATTCTTGGTAAACGATGTAGTTGAGATAAATCAAGGTATCATAGTACACATTGCATGAAATCTAAAAGGAGCAGGACCAAGTAAGTCGACAGGATTCGCGTCTCCAGCTATGCATTCAACTCCCATCATGCACCGTAAAAATGTCACAACCGGAATAGGACAAAATCGATATGATCAGCTTTGTCTCAAACCCGATGTAACCAGTAAGTTATATATATACGAGTCTAAATTGAAAACTACGTTCAAACCTATGATTGCGTTGGATAAAAACCGCAATTTTTATACGTGTGCATGTAAAACAAATTTCGTTGTAGAAGTGTCTAAAAACAGCACAAACAACATTTTCCAAAAGACCAAAAAAGTGAAAAAGTATATTTAAACAAAACGCATTTGACTAACAGGTCGAACAACTGATGTTCTTAAACCCTACTGACTGCCATTGGCGATTGCCAAATAAAATTGATCACAAGATGTAACAAAATGGATCTTAATATAAATTTAATACTAAACAGACAAATTTTTTAACTTGTGGCCACGATGTTATGCCACAAACATACGGTGTCAATATTGTTTAGTACACCAGATCCGGATTTCGACAATAAATGTCTCTTCAGTGATGTTAGGGATCGAAACGGTTTTTGGAAGGCCATATAAAAAGTACCCTAATTTTAGATAGACTCTTGAATTTTAAGAGTATACATTTACAACTCGTCTAAACATCAATCCAGCAATGTTAGATCTGTAAATTCGGTTTCGCAATTTTTACTATATATACATATTTATATTCTCAATGAATACCCTTAATTGATATTTTTTCCGAGTTATGGTCAACACTGTTATAGGATGAGGCTGACATAATCTCACAGCCTGTAGAAGTTGACCACAAAAGTGGTCAATCAGATTCGTATAAGACGAAGATATGTCAGGAAATAAAAGTGTTTGAACGCAAAGTTGTGATAAAGGAGTATGTGTACTGGTATTATTTTGTTGTTTAAGGTCAAGATCAGTAACAACAATGCATCTTCTTTCGTACAACTTCATCAATACAACAATGATACAAAAAAAAGCCGCACCTCACGGTCGACAACAATCATTTTGATCTTTCAACAGACAGTTGGTATTTCAATTGGAACAAATTATCCCCTACATAAAATTATCAAAAAGTCATTATGTTGTTTTTTTTCTGAGAAATCCAAAAAACGTCGAAGTGTCATAGCATTACACATACATGTTAAACATAATTGTGCTGAACTTTTTTCGTTGGTAGTTATCCATTTTGATGCAGTGTAACAGTGTAGTATGTATTGTTTTAGGTCTTGATTTGACTGGATATATGTCAATTTCTATTAGATTTCATATGACATCTGTTTAAATCAAACCTTGAGTATTGTTAATTATTGGTTCTGTTGGATTGTATTCTCTTGCAAGGTTTCAAACGGACATTTATTACTTTATTGATGAATGCTAAAAGAAAGTTTTCATCTAGCCACCTGCGTCTTTGTATATAAACCCTGTCGTTGGTCATCTTTGTTTTTTCTTTAATTGTTCAAATTAATGTCCATTTGTGCAATTAAGGTTTATTTTTACTTTTTATGAATCAATTGTTCATTGTGGATCTTAAGACTTCTCTAATATATTTCTGAGCGGCAATGCTTAAAATAAAACTATGTTTTGTTTTTCTTTTCCTATTCATATGTAATGTTCACATCTTGTATTGTATTATGAATGCAGATTGGATGGTCCTGAATTCCTATGGCAGATGTTATATGCATCGCAGTAACATCATAACGGTACAAACTTTTACAGCACCAGATAGATGCAGTAGACCCGGGTACACCGGGTACGCTCTTTTCGGGTCATTTGATTGCCGCAGTTTTTGGCGTTTTTATTATCTGGTTTCATATATTTGTCATAAATGTGTTAGAGTTCAAACATCCGTAAACTTCTTTTACCTCTAACTTACTGTTGGGTTCAACGTTCAATTATAATTTCAGGTTTGCCTTTAGCAGATGTATTAGAGGTTTTCGGGGAGTATTTCCTTACGTACTGTATGCGACATGGGTATGACAAAATGCTGAGGACACTTGGGGGAGATTTCATATCATTCGTTCAAAATCTAGACTCACTTCATGCATTGTTGTCTATGACGTACAAAAATATATCAGCACCATCTTTCAGGTAAGTTCAGCATGTTCTAATGTTTTACTCTTAATATCTTTTTTCAATGGAGAAATTAGGAGAGTATGGCAGCTGGAAAACAATATGTTAAATGAAAGTGATAACCATTATTTAGGAAGAACCAAAGCTACGTTTGTAATATTATTTTTTTCGGGAGAATTTTAAAATTAAAATGAGAAGCAAAGATGTTTTGGCGAACAAGAGTGAACTTATAAAATCAAAAACATAGTAGTGGATAGATATCCTATTGATTTGCATACACTCCGTATTTTTAAATAAGATTTTTTTTCGTATTCCTCTATTGATATATCATACTAAGTGAAGGTAAAAACAATTACCAATACAATTGAAAGTGGAAGTGGGGAATGTGTCAAAGAGACAACAATCCGACCGAAGAATAGAAAAAAACTCAAGGCAACCAATGAGTCAGCACACAAAAACATCCCTCACCCAGTGGCGGGTTATATCCGGCCCTTAACAAAAGTGTACTAGTTCAGTAAAATGGATGTCACGCTCAATTCCGTAACATACATATGATATAAAACTTACAAAACATATATATTTGTAGTATTAAAATAGCCTGACGAAACAGTTAACATTTGAAAATTATATTGTTATCTGAACATGCTATCATTTTAACTTCTATATATTTAAGGTGTGAAAGAGAAGCTGATGGTTCTGTTACGCTTCACTACTACACAATCAGACCAGGGCTTTATCCTATTGTTTTAGGTGAGTTACTTAAATTCTACACAATCAAGCCAGAACTATATCCTATTAGTCTTAGGTAAGTTATCTGAATACTACACAATCAGGCCAGGACTGTATTCTACTGTCTTATGTTAGTCATCTGAATATTACACAATCTTGGTAAGGATCTTAATAAAACACAGCAACATATGACTCATCATAGTACTGTCTAGTATTCTTATCATATGCAGGTTACTCCAAAATTGCACAAGTTAACCAGATCCCTATTTCACAATCCGTTTAGCAAACCATAACAAAAGGTCTAAAAAATGTCTTAGATAAGACACTTTACTACATTGTCTGAGTTTGCACTTGCATGCTGTGTTCGGGAAGGACTTGTTCCGTAAAACATCACAGCGAAATACGTATAGAGTCCTTCAATGTAGCTTTACGTACGTTTTCCCTTTAACTCGTAACTACGTGTACCGCCCCCATCCCGTTGCACACTCGAGCACTTTTTTCCATTTCATTTTCACAGACATATTCTTGCTTTCGCTAAGATATTGGGATAAGTTGTGATTCCCTCACATAATTTTAAACCTAATAGATTGCCATGCAGTATGATAATTCAATGTGCATACTAATGAAACCATTGATAATGACAAAACATGTAAATATTAGCGACTCATCTGGTGATATGCATACACTTGATTAAATCGCTCACACTTCTATGCGTAGTGAATGAAAACTACATTGTAGCGAAAGCCATTGTTTGATATTATATGGACGAACATGCAGTAAATAATGTAGAAATCAGGCAAATATAGCGTTTATTTGTACTATAAATGAATTGGCATATGGTTTATTTGTCTGCATTTAATCTTATTTCGAATTTTGTCAACCCAGATACTACAACACATTTAAATGCTTTTAAACTTATGTATCTGGGCGTCACACGTAGGTCTTGTGTGGACAAAATACACTTCTGGCGTATTAAAATTTTGAACTTGTTGCCTTTGTTGGCTGTTGTTCGTGTGATTCTTTGTCAATTGTGTTCTCCAATTTATTTATATTGTAGTCCTGTGTTGTCATTTTGATGTTATATTTCACATGGCCATAAAAGTGCGAGGTTTGGCATGCCACAAAACCAGGTTCAACCCACCATTTTTTCCTTTAAAAATGCCCTGTACCAAGTCAGGAATATGGCCATTGTTATAATATAGTTCGTTTCTGTGTGTATTACATTATAACGTTGTGTCGTTTGTTTTCGTTTATTTTTGAGTGTAAATTCACATTGCGATAAGACGTGTCACGGTACTTGTCTATCCCAAATTCATGTATTTGGTTCTGATGTTATATATATATATGTCATATTTGTTATTCTCGTGGGATTTTGTCTATGTGTGTTACATTTTAGTGTTATGTCGTTGTTCTCCTCTTATATTTAATGCGTTTCCCTCGGTTTTAGTTTGTTACCCCGATATTTGTTTTTTGTCCATGGATTTATGAGTTTTGAACAGCGGTATACTACTGTTGCCTTTATTTATCACTGTGAGTTAGTTACTTAGTGAGCATCAATCAATTAATCACCATTATACAATCAGCACATGTCTATTCCCTTAATTATGTTTAAACGTTGCTTATACAATCAAATTTCATTACTTTTAAATCGTGTTGGAGTTAGCAATATCTATTAGTCCCACTTTTCAATCGTGTTGGAGTTAGCAATATCTATTGTTCATGTATCTTGAAATTATTTGTTAAGCATCATTGTTCTTATACTAATAATCAGAAATATTTAAATACAGTTCAATCGTCTATAGCTAGTATGTCTGTCACTATCAAATTATGTAGTTCTATAGTAAAATTGAGAATGGAAATTGGGAATGTGCCAAAGAGACAACAACCCGACCATAGAAAAAAAACAACAGCAGAAGGTCACCAACAGGTCTTCAATGTAGCGAGAAATTCCCTCACCCTGAGGCGTCCTTCAACTGGCCCCTAAACAATTATATACTAGTTCAGTGATAATGAACGCCATACTAATTTCCAATTTGTACACAAGAAATTAAAATTAAAATAATACAAGACTAACAAAGGCCAGACGCTTATGACTTCGGACAGGCGCAGAAATGCGGCGGGGTTAAACATGTTTGTGAGATCTCAACCCTCCCCCTATACATCTAGCCAATGTAGAAAAGTAAACGCATAACAATACGCACATTAAAATTCAGTCCAAGAGAAGTCCGAGTCTGATGTCAGAAGATGTAACCAAAGAAAATAAACAAAATGACAATAATACATAAATAACAACAGACTACTAGCAGTTAACTGACATGCCAGCTCCAAACTTCAATTAAACTGACTGAAAGATTATGATTTCATCATATGAACATCAGGGACAATCCTTCCCGTTATGGGTTTAGTATCATACCATCATAACATATATGAGAAGAACATAACCCGTGTCATGCCAACAACTGGTTTTTGAATAAATGTGTTTAGTTCCGATGCAAAGACCCTATAAGTGAATCAATATTAACGCCAAAATATACAATCCTTATATATATATAATCAATGACCTGACAACAGTATCGTAACTATATCCCTTCTTAATAATTCTATTCAAAGGTTTTGTTAGTTTTTGAGGTGAATACTGACACCTTTGTGCTTTATAAAGAATATTTCCATAAAATATTGGATGTGAAATACCTGAACGTATAAGAAGTCTGCATGTTGAGCTATATTTAGGAATGATGTCCTTATACCGATGATAAAATTTAGTAAATGTTTTGACTAGTTTGTGATATCGAAAACCCTGGTGTAATAATTTTTCAGTAATACATAAATTTCTCTCGTTAAATTCTAAAACATTGTTACATACACGAGCAAATCGTACAAGTTGAGATATATATAGTTATCAAAAGTACCAGGATTATAATTTTATACGCCAGACGCGCGTTTCGTCTACATAAGACTCATCAGTAACGCTCAGATCAAAATAGTTAAAAAGCCAAATCAATACCAAGTTGAAGAGCATTGAGGATCCAAAATTCCAAAAAGTTGTGCCAAATACGGCTAAGGTAATCTACTCCTGGGGTAAGAAAATCCTTAGTTTTTCGAAAAATTCAAGGTTTTGTAAACAGAAAATTTATAAAAATGACCATATAATTGATATTCATGTCAACACCGAAGTGCTGACTACTGGGCTGGTGATACCCTCGGGGACGAAACGTCCACCAGCAGTGGCATCGACCCAGTGGTGTAAATAGTTATCAAAAGTACCAGGATTATAATTTTATACGCCAGACGCGCGTTTCGTCTACATAAGACTCATCAGTGACGCTCAGATCAAAATAGTTAAAAAGCCAAATCAATACCAAGTTGAAGAGCATTGAGGATCCAAAATTCCAAAAAGTTGTGCCAAATACAGCTAAGGTAATCTACTCCTGGGGTAAGAAAATCCTTAGTTTTTCGAAAAATTCAAGGTTTTGTAAACAGAAAATTTATAAAAATGACCATATAATTGATATTCATGTCAACGCCGAAGTGCTGACTACTGGATGATGGTGACAAGGGAACGTCACCATCTAAAAATGGATAATTAACGATAGGAAATGAAAAATTATCTCTTTTATCATAAATTTTAGTATTCAGCTTTCCGTTAGTGGTCATTGTTAGTATTAGCTTTATTTAAAGTAAGTTCAGCAGGATAAATTTCTTTAATATACATGCTGAAGTCGTCATTATTGAGAGCCAAAATATCATCAAATATCTAAAAGTATTATTAAATTTGTGTATCAGATGTTGTTTTGATGGGTCTTTGCTTACTTTTGTCATAAATTGTAACTCATAGCAATACAAAAACAGGTCCGCAATAAGTGGTGCACAGTTAGTCCCCATTGGAATTCCGATAATCAGACGATATACGGAATTCCCAAAGCGAACAAAAATATAAAACCTCCATGGACTCTCATATAGGTCATAAATTTGCAATTGTCAAAGTATTTTACTAAATGTTTTATGTAATGTCACATAAAATGTTCACACATTTTTCCATATCATGTTTTTGCTTTCAGAATAAGATCTTGAATTGCAACATTTTGTGTTAGATGTATCGATCTGAATTCAATTTAGTTATCCATATGCCTACGGGAAAAACATCATCGAAGATTGGGCTACAGTTTTAATATTATTTTTATATAGCTTCATATGCTTTTAATTTTAAAGTTGTTTAAAGTCTCATTTTGGTAACAATCTAAATTCTGAAAATCATTTTAAGATCTCATCATGTTTTATCTAACCCTAGAGGAAACCACATAAACGAAAGCATCTGTGTGTCAAACGATTTCTAAAGTCGTTTAGTTACCTAGCCTGCATTTCATTCTTGAAAAAAACTTTGTCATTCAGTCTACTGCTGTACCAAGAGATTGATGTCGCAATTAATAATGTAAATATGGCTTTTGTAATTTCTGCTTCCAATTTACAATAACGACTATACAATATTTGAAGCTCAACAAATTGATCAAAGTCATTCCATAAACTTTGTATTATATTTTGTGCGAGTAACCAAATGTTAAGCTTAGTAATATGTCAGATTGGGGATTATTTAATGCTAGAAAACTTATCGTATTTATGATAAGTAAACATGATTAATGCGATCGATGTCGTTAGGCCGTGTGGACTCTTTCCTTGAATAGTAAAATTGGCTTCTGATTGATGTTATACTATTTTGATTTCTTATGTCCTTTCAATGAACTAATCATTTAAATTAGAATACTGGTGCTATAAATTGAAAAAATATACTCGTAATTACGCTTAAAGGTTTTAATTCAAACAGTTGTTTATCGTGAACACATTTCCGTAAATGTTTACTCTCATTATATCTTTTGAGGATGTACAAATTTCGATAAAAATTCAGAAAATCCGTCCTTGAATAGTTAAATTGGATTCTGGTTATTGTTAGACTTTTTTTATTTCTTATGTCCTTTCTATGAACTTATCATTTAAATTAGAATGCTGGTGCTATTAATTGAAAACAAATACTCGTAATTACGCTTAAAGGTTTTAATTCAAACAGTTGTTTATCGTGAACATATTTCCGTAAATGTTTACTCTCATTATATCTTTTGAGGATGTACAAATATCGATAAACATTCAGAAAATCCAAAATGAAACCGTTTTTCTATGTCTTATCTTCATTGTGAACAAAGACGGGTATCAGTGACAATTTAACTCGCCAGAAAATTTACAATATCATTAACAGTTTAAAACTAACACACAGCGTTAAATTTGATTTTAACACGTTCATATAACCCAATGAGAAATACTCAAGCTATCCAAAGCTGTCTCAATGAAACAAAATATACAATGGGAGCTTGCAGTTTAAATTAAATCGTTAAAAACCAAAATGAAATAATTAATGCTTTCTAATAAATCAGACACCTGTAATCAAATTTTAAAAATATGATTGTTTCATTGCACTGATTGATATATGCATGATGTTGTGTAAGTTCCTCAAAATATCAAAAAAGTTCTTCTTTTTTTACTTTAACGGTCGCCTTGTATAGTGTTAATATAACATTCAGTGTACTATCATCATATCAAGAACAATGTTTATTAGAATGCATTTTATTTTTACTTTATATTTACATTTTCATTATAGGATTAGTTAAGGCTGTCGCCCGAGATTTATATCACCAGGCCGCAACAGTCGAGTTTCTGAGTAAATCACAACATATAATGGAAGGAGGGAAAACACAAGAACATGTGATATTTAAAGTACAATTAGTAGATGTCAAAGATCAAAAAAAGCAATTAACAGTTCGAAATATGGAAGTGTTCAAACCAGCAGTTCGGGAAGGATTTCAGATCAGTGCTGACCAGTTTTGTCGTGCTTTTCCGTATCATATTATTTTTAATGAACGTCTTGAGATTCAACAGTGCGGACGAATGATTCAAAGAGTGTTAAACTGTCCAATTTGTGTTGGAATGAAAATGTCAGAATTATTTGACATTGTTCATCCAATAATGAAGTTCACAATAGAAAATATACGAACTTTTATAAATTCCGTATTTATGCTAGGAGTGCGAATCTATAAAAATGGACATCGATTTACGTTAAAAGGTATTAGTTGGAGGTATTAAATTTAGTTTTGTTCAAGAATCCATTTTTGCTTGGATAATATGTTTCATATTCTGTATAAAAGGAGTACATTATTTTATTCCATAATGCTAGAAGTTAACGAGGTTTTTCTATATGAATTAAATTTTTAAATATACATTGTAACAATATATTCACTTCAGCAAAAATAATATTCGTTACGGTTGAATATCCTTCTTTAGATACCCTGGAATAACCGTCATCGGGCACGCTGACCCAAAATATGAAACCGTTGAAAAAACAAAATCAAGAGAGCATAAGGAACAGCGAAAAGTTGTAAGGTCAACTTTCCGAATGTTTCACTGGTTCGGTGTTCGGTGCTTGTCTTCACAAAATACCTATTTTGAATTTCACGTTGAAAAGTTATGCATGTGTTTGGGAACTGGAACAAAACTGACTATTCATAACGTATAAAGTGTTTCTGCATTATCATATTCATGACTCTCATAAGTCTGAGCGTTCCTGATGAAGGTCAATTAAGAAAATTACTCCAAATTCGCGAGTTTTTTTAAACGTTACTTTAAGTACTATCACTGAATCGAGAAAACAGCGTGTAGGACGTTAGTCCCATAAAGTTAGCATCATCTCAGTTATCAATGATACGGTACTAGCATGATTTTATAGCATACATGTTTTTGTTTATATTCTTCATTAAAATTCAAGAAGGTATCAAGGGACTTGGGTTCCATCTCACTCAAGTGAAGTGTACCTTAGACCATTTGGTTATTCTTTTGATACTCATACTTTTTTTTCAATGCAAGTTTTTTCATGATAAATTTATTCATTGAAGGGCAGATGATATGGCTAGAAGATATAAGACATATGATATTTATCAGTTCTCCCAGAATCTCAAGCTTAACAGAGTTAATGGAAATGAATGTATTTTTGTCGGACATACCTCTTTATGACGTCACACGAGAATTGGTATTGCTGAATCAACAAAGAATTGCTGAAATCGACGTTGCGTAAGTATTTCTATTCAATATTCAAAATATTTAATCGGACCTAGTTGGTTTTGCTGTTGACCAGTAACAAAGGCATGTGATGATTGATTTTTGCAACGACGTAAATTGAACCGCCAATTTTCTGTCGGAAGACTAATTGGCAAAAGAACACTTGCACAACTATTTTTTATTACAGGGAAATGAAAGTTGCCGATTTGAAAAGAGATTTAATGATCATAAGTTATACGAGATATTTATTTACGATCTAAATGGAGAGTTATATCCCCAATACATGTAATACCTCAAATGCCTTTTTATGTAAATTTACAGAGGAAAAGAAAAAGAACACCAAAACCTTTCTAGAGAGGTTAAAAACAAGCAGTTTTCCTACTTTTTAATTTTCTAAATGATAATACTGTGTTTTGTTATAGCAAAAATAATTCCTATTTTAAGTATATATTCAATAAAGATGATGTTTAAACCCTAAACTACACGATTAAATTATTCTGTGTTTCTCGCCTTTATATTAAAACAATAATAAAACATAAATTTATCATTACAAACAATCTATGAAATTACTTATATACTCCAATTTTGAAAAGATATGGTTTTAACCCTTACCTGACACCCGGAACTTTTAAATAAAGCAATCAAACGGTTACAGAAATAGATAGTATAGATTCTTGTACTTCACAGAAATAAGAAGATGTGGTATGAGTGCCAATGCGACAACTCTACAATTAGATACAGATTATGTTACCCTCAAATGAAATAAAATAATAAATTGAATGTTTCTGGTCGAACTTAACAATCTTTAATCGTTTATTTTAACGTCAGTTAGAATGCATCAGAGCAATCGAATGTAATTTATCACCTGATTCTTACATTTAATGACCAATTCAACAAATGCGACTAGTGCAGCAAGAACTGTTACTACTTCAATTTTGAAACATCTGTGTTACATGTAAAACCTGTTCGTTGTCTCGTCTTAACTAGGGCCTGTTGTTTCCGGTGACGTCGCTGGAGTCAACAGCTGTTTAAGTTTATGATTATACTATTTTAAGAGGATCCACATTTGAAGTCAATTATAGTTGGTAGGCAGTAGCATTTGCATTGACAAATCCCATTTACATGACATGACAATGATTTTGCGCCACCCTCTCGACCATGTTTTATTAATATTGAAACATAAGTTAAAGTAGTTTGCGTATACGGTCAAGTTAAGAGGAATTACAAATAGAGCAATGATATTTGGTAGGCAGTTGTATAAGTCTTTTGCAAAAGTCATCTTAAGTAGATTATTTTACCCGCCTCCTACGCGATTGTCATTTGAATTTAAAACTTTTGTATATATTTTAATGTTAAGATATCAGCGTTTTCCTTTTACCACCACAATCTTTGTTATTGACAACTGATTAACGAGATATAAACATAAAAACGTAATGCTACATTTAAAATCAAGACTAAGCTTTATAAAGAGCCTAAACATATCTCTATGACAATAGTTCATTCAAGGTGATCATTTTGTTACACACACACTGAAATGATTGATTAATTGGGTTATGAAGACTGCTTATAAAACAGAATGCATGTTTATTTCCTAAAACCAAATATAGGAAAATATCGATTATATTACTATATAATGTTTTGTTTTTTTCTGGATTACCGAAATAAGCAAAATAATGCAAAAAAAATCTAATATGATTAAATAAATTTACAATAATGTAATTAATTTGCCCCGATTGATAAAAGTTTTTTTTTTTCTGTTACAACTGTCTTTCCAATTTAGAAGTAATAAAGTGTTGCCGATAGTGTTTTATTAGATATCAATTATTGGTTGTCCGGAAATCTATATCATATCATATGAATTCATTATCAATGTCTTTGAGTTTTATCTTGGAAATGTCATTATTCTTCATTGTATTGTTATTGAGGTAAAAGGAATTAACTTTAATCAAAGTGTTATTAAGTGGAATGTAAATAGCCTGTATACCAAGAACATTCAATTCAAAGGATGAGAGTCCTGTGAAGTATTATTAAATACGTGATACGGAATCTGAGACGTCCACGAGTCGATATTCCTTAACATTTCATCTGCCATCAAACCGTTTCAGCAACGCATACTTATGTACTGGCGTCATCATTCGCGCCGTCGTCCGTTTAATCTGCGCCATATCTAGTTGATCCTTTAATCTTGACAATGGCTTACAATTTAATCCTGGTATCTATGATAAGTTTATTTACAATCAATGGGTCGATGCCACTGCTGGTGGAGTTTTAATTCCCCGAGGGTATCACTAGCTCAGTAGTCAGCACTTCTGCTGACTGACATGAATTATCATTACTTTGGTCAAATTTATAAATTAATTGTTTACAAAACTTTTAAACTTTTAAAAATACTAAGGCAATTTATACCTCAGGAATAGATTACCTTAGCTGTACTTGGCAAAACGTTTTTGGAATTTTGGTCCTCAATGCTCTTCAGCATCGTATTTATTTGACCTTGATAACTTTTTGGATTCGAGCGTCGCTGATGAGTCTTTTGTAGACGAAACGCGCGTCTGGCGTAAATACAAAATTTAATTCGGGTATCTTTAATTAGTTTATTTACAAGAATTAAACCACCATACCTGTTCATGACTTTTGTGTATTTCCCATATTTAAAAATTAGAAATTTGTTATTTATACATGTTTCTTTTATTTGTTGTTTGAGGCGACGCATGAAAGACTCACACATTTTGATTTCTTTTTTTCTGTAATAAACAATTGAAAAGCTTAATTACCCAAATAAACTCATCATAGATATGTTATAAAAGGCCAAATAAAGTACGCCCTGTATTAAGAGTACTATATTGAGCATTGTAATGGATTTTGTTGGTTTCATTGTCGAATCTGTCGTTAAAGTTATTCCTGTCAGACCATTATATACAGTAAAATGCATCAGGTAATGTTAAAAAAATGATATTCCTAATGTTTGGGAAGTCAAACATGTTAATGACTGCATATTACGTGTTCACCAATTAAAGCACAAGGAAAGGACATTTTTAAATGTTTTTTTTTTTTTTTATAATTGTTGATTTTGTATGAATTATACCATAATTATATTTATTTTTTAAACAATGCGTTAAACATCTCTTTTGAAATGACATAATTGATGATGATGATGAATATCACTTTGAAAAGTGCAACGTAACATGATCAGATTACCGATCCGGAAATAAAATGGTTACCTTGTTTTGTTTGAAAGCAAAGTAATACAATGATGAAATAGATCTGAAGTAGATTTGAATACAATGTTTATACTTTTTAAATTATGATTAAAACAACGAAAATGTCAATTGTTTTCATATCAATTGGAAACCAAACTAACAAATTTTATCAGGTTTGTAAAGTAGTGAGTGTCTTTTTCACTGATAGAAGTAACTTGAAAGTTTTAAATGTTTTTTTGTTTGTTTTTTTTTGCGGTTTCAGACAGTTGTGTGTTTATATTTTAACCATATGATGGCAAAGGATTGTTGTTTTATTATAAACTGCCATGAAATGAAGTTTCCTGTAGAATATAGATTTTTCAAAATCGAAGGATTTTCCTGTTACAGCTGGTTTACTTGATTTGTAAATTATTTTGTTACATTTATAGATTACAAGTGGCTATATGCCATAACATTAATGTCACAATACCCCTGTCTAACTATTTGTTTGATTTGTTTAAAGTAGGTGTGTATACGAGTCTAATAGTTTTGTGGCTCTGAACTACAATATAACAGATATGAACCAACGACAACCATTGTATTATAGGCTCCTTACGTATATTATAGTTAAGTTAATTCTTATGTTATATAATTAACAACCTCCTCTTATTTTTCTATTTAAAAAAAGCATTTATTTTCATCCCATTTTCTTTCGAGCAATCCATACTGAAGAACGGCTATTTCTATTGATATAACACGGATAACGAGATAACTCTTTACTGATATTCATGTCATTAAAGCAGTAAGTGCCTGTATAGTAGGCTGAACAGTACATGTTTTATAACCATTTACTACTTTGGCTAGCAATTTATTGCAGTCATATCGAGTTATTATTGTTCTTATTTCTGAAGATAATGACAGATTTTATTTCAAACGATTGCTTTTAAAGGAATTGCTCTAGAAGAATTTCACAAATAGTAAAGTAATTGCATCAGTTCTATGTAATAACGAAGAAACTCTTTCAATAACCTTTCAATAAAATTGAAATAAACACAGTTTAGAGAAAAAGATTGAATCAGACACTGCACCATTTTCTTAAAAAAAAAACAGGGAAAGTCGACTTGTCGTCTTATTCTTCATTATATTAATATGTGCAACACTGATAGAACATGCACGTATCGCCATTATTTTAATGACATGTGTTACAATGATATCTGTTTCCATAATACGTAAATGATATTCACACATTCAATGAGATAATTCACACAGTGTACATGATTAGCAAACAAAATCACACAAACAATTAAAGTATTCAAAGAATGTGTTTAAAAAGGAAAGCAAAGTACTATTTCAGACAGCATTTTGATAACATCATTAATACTTCTATTGGGGTTTTAACTACCCTGACTACACATCAGGTTCTCGGGTGGTCGGCATTGTCTCCACAAACGGACCTATAAATAATCAAATTAATCTATGATCAGCCTTGCCTGTGGAAAGCGGAAACTTAGATCCAATTAACTCTGAAACGTATTAAAAAGGATATTGTTTTAGAAAAATATGTTATAAATAAAGGTGAGATTTTATTTAAAAGATCTTTCTTCTACTTTATCTAAAATTTAGAAGCAAATTTGCTTGCGTTCGATTCATCTACCTTGAACAACGTTGTAACAAAAATGTACGGCAAGGTCCATATACAAGCGCTAGGTGTGCATTTTCCAACAAACCACAAGTTTGACTTTCTAAAACGTAATGAAGTTAAATAACCACCATGAGTAATGTTGAATTTTTGTTTAAACAAAGATCAAATATTTTATACGGTCGTCGAGAGACTGAATATTTGTATTCGTGCAGGACTCGGTTTTCTTTTAATTGGTCCATTTCAACAGTATATATAGTCACTTGAAGATATATTTTTATGGTCTACGTATCTAAAAATATAAATTCTTTCATTGATACCAGTACATTGTCGGATTTATCCAATCGAGATATTTATATACCAATATTAAAGTCCGAGCCTCGGCAAAGACTCTAAAATTGTTAATCTTACTGTCGGGACCACGGTTAAATTACCAAGTATTTTGTTCTATCGATGTGAATATTGGAATATTTTAAGAAATCAGCTGATGTTTAAAACTGATAAAATGATGCGAGTACCATGTCGTGTTTGGAACGGGATTGTCTAACTTATTACACTGTAGTTGAGAAAACCTTGAAAAGCAGTAATTATCAAAACAATTATGTTCACAAACTATATTGAAATTCTTTTCTCTGTAATCCTTGCATAAAGTAAAATTCATTTATCTTCAGTTTTGTTAATTTTCAAAGTCACACGACTGGCTTATATTTATTATTGCTGATAAACGAGAATTATCTTACTAGTTATTCCATAGTGGATACGGATTTTAGTGTCAAAAGGTTCTCATTTTTTCTAAACAATAAAATAAATCTTCTAAATCCTAGGCATAAATAAATAGTATTTAAGTTGATGAATGGTGACGTTGATGAATAGAAATGTTTCAGTTTTATTAATGAAAGTATAAGCTTTACTCAAGATAACGCAGAAAGTAACAATTTTACCAATATTAATGTTATTTTATGACCTGCTTGTCACGTAATATTCCTGGGAAATCTAGATCACCTTTAATTGCATGGTATTAAGCTTTACATGTTCAATTTGACATCATTTCTTTTTTATGAGACAATTATGTGCCTAATTAAAACAAAAAGTCTTATTTTTATGTGTCCAACTAATATTATTGTAAAAAAAAATATTGTGAAAAGAAAATCATCAAGTAAATTTAGAGCTTAAAGTAAAGTAAAGACATTAAGTTTTGTTTATGTCTTAAAGAACTGGTTTGGGGTTTGGTTTTCTTTGGTAACCGTTAGTTCCAACAATTTAACAGGTAGATCTTGAATGTGTTTGTTGTTTATATTTTAAAATCAACAGAAAATGTGTATAATTGTTGTGTATAAAAAGTAAAATAACAAAAATATCGAACACCGAGGAAATCCCAAATCAAAAAACAAAATCAAAAGCTCAAACACATCAAACAAACTGGCATATTCCTGACTTAGTACATTATTAAAGTGTTTATCATATTCCTGACTTAGTACATTATTAACGTGTTTATTATTTCAATATATAGAAAACAACTTGACGAGACTACAGCAAAACTAAAACTGACATCAAAAGCACTAGAAAACGAGCAGAAGAAAACAGAAGAGCTACTCTCACAAATGTTACCAAAGAAGATTGCAGACGATTTGAAAAATGGTAGACAAGTAAAAGCAGGTACACTGAGAGTTGATAAGTAACATAAGACAACTTTGAAGAGGCTGAATGATACAATGGCCAGACACGTCTTTTCTCTTACGCTTGGGTGCATAAAAGATAAATTGACTATATAATTTTTATAACCTTTATGCATTCGGTTTGTTGACCCTTTTGTGTCTTCTTGTATTTTTGTGACGTTAAAATGATGTTTCATAGATTAATACCCCAATCTTCTTTTTATAACTAAAAAATACAAAAGAATTACACATATGCAACAAGAGCACATGATTTACCTGGCCACAATTCTGTATATCAGTTCACATAGGACGTATATTCAATGCATGCTTATAAATAAACAAAATAGTTTGTAAACATTGGAAAAAAATAATGAATTAAGTGTATCTCTGGAACGACTACCCCCTAAAAATAATCTAAATTGAAATGTCCTATGTTTTCTGAAATTAAAGATTGCACTGATGCCTTTTTTTATTGGAACGTCTGGTGGATAGTTGTCTCATTGCAATCATGTCACGTCGCTTTTATTTCTATTGTGTAAAAATTCGCCAAAGTATAACTTTAATTAGTGTGAGACATGTGACCAATTGCTGAGTGTTTTATAACTCGTTTCATAGCTGTAGATCAACTTATCTTAAATTCATTACATATTAAGCCACGGTACTTAGCTTGTCTTCATAAAACAAAACACTGTGTTTTAACGCATTCTCGAGTTGCAGCTGGACATATAAAAAATAGATTCATGTCTGACCATTAAGAAGTGTCATAATCAATAAACGATAAAAAGTAAAAAAACCTAAAACTTATAAGTGCATGTTTAGATTATGGCAAAAAGTATATATGCTTTACAATGGGATATGTTCATTTTCAACGTGTAGATCAGTTGAAATGACAATAAAGTCGAAAAGCGTTTCTAAATGACCCTTCACCAAGCAATCTTTATTTTTTTACCTATAAACCATACATCTGAACTGCTAACATTTTTTAAACAAAACAAGAAAGGGTGTTGGGACAGACTATTTTAAGATTAAACCAATAGGGTTTCTAGTTTTTTACTCTTTCTTGTTATTTTTTTTGATCGACTGCAATTGCATTAAAAAAACAAATTACATGATAAATCAATATTTATAATTATTTTTCAGAAAAGTTTGAATCTGCCACTATTTTATTTACTGATATTGTGACATTTACAAATATTGCATCAGCCTGTCCCCCGATGGATATTGTGAACCTTCTGAATGAATTATATAACAGATTTGACCAGAAGACCAATGAAGTCTACAAGGTATTTTTTTTTTTTATTGTGACATGAGTTTGTAATACTGATAACACGTAGTAAACGTTATTTTCTTGATTGGTTTTCCTTATGTTCTAGTCTTTGACCTCATCTGTCCGAGTTTTGTCATATCACATGACATTTCATCGGTTTTAAATTTAGGATATTTCATATGTAGTGGAATTTGAGAACTGATTTTATTGGCTTAAATGATATTTTAAATGTATTTACTGCTAATAAGATTTGTTTTTGATAACAAGTTCCTTTAGAGAAAGAATAAATTTTTAAAAAAATATATATAAAAGAATATTCAGTTTTTTGCAAATGCTGGTGGACTATCAGTTCACGATGATACCATTAGTTTAGAAGACGTGACCTTTGGATTGGCATACATGAAATTAAAAAAAAGTTACAAATTTAAAAAATATGCTTAAACAAAGGCTACGTATAACTATCAAATCAAATGTTGACCTTATACAGTTCTTGTTTGGTCAGTTTCGTCCATTTTGAGATAATGTTTCTTGAAAAAAGGTAACTTTATAGAGACACGTGGTGTGCCCCTGGAAATCAAATGATACGTGTATAATTGTTAATGCTATTTGTAGGTTGAGACGATTGGTGATGCTTACATGGTGGTTAGTGGTGTACCTGACAAAACTGACAGACATGCGCAACCAGTTGCAGATTTTGCTATGGAAATAGTGGAAGAAGCATCAAAAGTCCGTTCGCCTATAACTGGGCAGCCGATACAGGTAGTTACAGATATCGATTAGTTCGTTGTACAAGTATTTGAAACATGATACGCTTCTTTCATTGCCTTTTATTTGAAAAACGTGTGTTTTTAGGGCAAGGCAATATTCTACAGCAGTAACGTTTGTAACTTTCATTTTGATTGGATAACTCCAAAAACTTTCAGAGCATCAATTCTACGATCGATGGAATAAAATTTGGCAGATGTCTTTTGGACTGATATCAAAATGCATGATTTTTTTCTTTCTCCCTTGCACAAAAAAATGTCGATAACCGTATTACACTTGAAGACTTGCGTGCCTTCATTTCTTATTTAATCGAAAAAACATGTCCGTTCAGTGGCTGCTAGACTCAATTCAGACCTTCAAATCGTTAATTTATCCCTGCATATTTTCAAAAACATCACTGTATTTCCTAAATATATGGTCAAAATTGCAGAACGCAAACGTTGTACGTAAATAAATACAACAACGAACAATTGTTGCATTATTGAACCAATACAGAATTTTAGCATTTATACCGGCGTCATACATCAGCGTATAGCTCCAAAGTACGCCGGGCGTGTTAAAAAAAATCATGTACTCTGCCAATACGCTAGTAATTTTGGATGCATTCAACCTGTCAATCATATCTGTAACGTTTGCCTAACGTAGATGGAATGTACGCTACGAAGGAAAAAAGTTTCTTGGACGTATTTGAGACGCGTCCCGGTCTTGTCTTGAACGTTCTATTATGGGGTGTGTGTTACAAACACACCCGTATACGTTTTAGTTAAAGTTGGACGATCTTGAAGCGTATACAACGTGCCTTAAACGTGTCTCAAACTTATCTGTAGCGCGTTTAACGCGCTTGCAGCGTATGTAAAATGTGCGTGTAGCGTACAGGTATACGCTAGACACACGCTTGAGCTGGATGAAATTTTTTATGCTGCATAAAAATTTCCACGAGTCGTAGCCTTCACCAAGCGTATACCTTTGTATTTCGACGTACTTCAAACTTATGCAACGCGCGTTTAACGGTTGCTTAGCGTTCCTCTGGCGTGCAACTAACGTATACCTACTTTGTCAATTTTCTCCGTACGTTTGGTGCCCGCCGTTCTATACGCCAATGTGTGCCGCCGGCATAATGTATTTGACTGTTTTTCACAGAATAAGAAGCCTTCTTATTGACTGTAAAATTTAAAAAAAAAAACCAATGACACTGAAAAAAAGAGAAATATTTCTAAGAATAAAATCGTTTCAATCTTACTGAAATAAGGAAGAGAAATAGTATAGTCAAAGAACAATAAGATGCAACGTACTAGTACCTGAAATAAAAGAGAGAAATCATTATACGTTGTTACATAAGAAAAAAGATTCAACTTCACTATTTTAAGGGAGAAAAATAATTCGAAAACTAAAAATGTTAAATTCAACTGAAAAATGAAGAAAAATGCTGCTATGAAAAGACAGATTTAACATCAATGAAATAAGAGAGTAGATTATTTCGCGGTTTTAACAATTTTAAAGTCAATGAAATAAATAAATCAACCTCACTGAAATAAGGGAGAGAAAAAGGATCTGTAGAATATACCGTTCATTGTCACTGCAATAAGGGAAGGACATATTTTTGTATTTTTATATAGTACCCGTTCTCGCTCCGTTTTGAGTTCATGCGATTCTCTCCAGGTTTTTGTTTTTGTTACATTCATATGTCTTTGTTAAGTCTATTTGCGGGGTTTGAACATTGGTATTCTTCTGTCACCTTAAGTTATATTTATTTTACTTTCAACGAAATAGATAAATTATACGGACATATTTGAAATGTATTTTACCCCGTTTATAGTTCTCACCGTAATTTATCAATGTCGAAGTTTTCCTGACTGTCTTATGTTTTATTCCTTCTGTTAATATTTACTCGAATATTTACTTATTATCATTATTATATTTTCTATGTAGATAAGAGTAGGGTTCACAGTGGTCCTTTTGTTTCAGGGGTGGTTAGTAAGAAGATGCCTCGGTACTGTTTGTTTGGAGACACTGTAAGCACTTATTATCAATATTTTATTTTCTATGTAGATCAGAGTAGGGATTCACAGTGGTCCTGTTGTTGCAGGAGTTGTTGGTAAGAAGATGCCTCGGTACTGTTTGTTTGGTGACACTGTAAACACTGCATCTAGAATGGAAAGCCATGGGGTTCCAGGAAGAATTCATATGAGTGGAAGTACTGCCAAGTAATATATTTTTATGAAATTATCAAAATGACTACCGAAACAATTTGTTTTACAAATTAGCAAAATTATCAACATTATGTAATAAAATAGATAAAAAGTACAAACATTGTATAGCAATCATATATATTAAACTTGTATTAATTCACTTTGAAAATAAAAAGCGGAAATTGTGAATTATTGGAAGCTATCACCTTTTGTGTCTTTGTTTCAAATGCAAAAGGCATAAGATCCCTTTAGAAATGTATCGTAAGTCAAATTTTAATTCTTGATATTTTTTAAATCATGGCATTCCTTCGGTTATTTGTTTGTTACCTAGATCTGCATCTTCTTATTGAATTGGTTTTATTTAATTTAAACATCGGTAAACTACTTTTTAAAAACTATTTCTCGTAACATGACTTTCATTTAAAGGGAAATTCCGCGATTTTTAACTTATCATCTAATTATGTTCATCTTAACATAAAAAACACATTTGCAAAGTTTTAAATTTATATTCCTTCTAATAACGGAGAAAATCAAGTATTTGTAACTTTTTTGGTTGAATTCTCGAGTGGGTCGTGACGTATTAGCCCGATTTATTGAATTCTGGGAAAAAATAAAATCTGTTTAACTCTTATAGCTTATCGACAATATACGTAATTAAAAGCGCACAGCTGACGAATGGTCGTAGTTATTAACCACAATATAATAATGAACGAAAATGAATATGCATATACCGTTTTGTATTCATTGAATTAAACTCCTATAAAATTATATGTCTCTGTCTCTAGTAAATGTTTTTGAATAAATTTAATTAATTATTGTTGAGATTTTATTCATAAAATATTTATTGAATATTTTTACTATTTACTTGTCTATTTACCGTTATTGTTTTGATAATCATTTCAATGCAACTAATGTGTGAGCAGAGTGTGTATATTATTTTGTAAAGGTCACTGTATATTTCTCGGCTTGAGGTCAATTCGTTTACCATATAGCTATTTAGCCGCAGGTGTGAGTTCAAGCGTACACAGGTATAAATGTTGTTATTTGGAAAGGATATACAGAAAGGATTAGAAAGAGTATGATGTCACGATGTTAATACATTAAGATTTAATACACGATGAGAATAAAGATTCAATAATTAAATTGTGTAAATTAATTGAAAATAAAATTCAGATTCGTAAATCCGAAAATGTATAAAAATAAAAGGAAACAATTTTTGATTACTTTCTTAGCGGCAATTGGCGTAAAGATTCAAATATGAAGTAAAAAATAGTAGTTTTAATCTTTAATAAAAACTAAATGCAATATTACCCAATTTGATATACCATTGTACATCTGTTTGATATCATTGACTTTACCGGAATTTCTTAACTTGTATTCAAATCTGGCTGTGTTTAAATGCTAATAAAACTATTGCAATTTTAAAGTTTTTAATTGACAAAAAAATACAACATACATGATTTTTTTTTAAGTTTCTTTTTAACATTTTATTCTTACATAATTAAATTCATTTGACAATCATTTACACGAACTTTGTGTGAAAAAATACCAATTATCTAAGCTAAGGCATTATTTTTTTTAAGGATTTTTGAGGATTTTTTTTTTAATTCTATGATAATAGTTGTGCAATGTTGAACATGATAGCCGTCATTAATCCAAATAAGTAATACAGTATTTGTAATAAAAGTTATATTTTAGTCATGCATAACTGATATTGACGAATTTAGAATAGTTCGTCCATACATCGTTGTTCTTGAAACAATCATTATTTTAGTATACATGTAAGTTTCCTGACGTATAAGAGCCATTGAGGATGAGCTCCAGAGAAAGCAGATTAGTAGCGTTTCGTTCGTTTGTTTGTTGGGAAAGGAGAGGAAATGCAACCGCTTGTACAGATAAACAACAGAATTACCATACAAGCATTTATAGTCAACACAATCAGAAACAGTTCCCATCGTTAGACGGGGAATATGAAGGCTTTCAAGAATGAACAAGTGACATGTCTAACTCGAACAGTTAGAAAACGGACTATCGACATCGACCGCTTGTTCTTGATATTTGAAATTGTATGCATATATACGTATACGTTTATGATAGTGATGAGTTCTTGTGTCTGACAAAAACTAAATTCCTTCATGGTTATATCTTGCCATACGTTTATATTGGTTTGTAAGTTGATTACTCAAAATCGTTATTTGAAAATCCTGCTTGTGAGATGTATATTCATTTCAATACAGAAATTTCGTCTATATATTTCACAAGTGTATAACACGGAGAAGCTCTGAAGGTCCATTACTCCCATTTTGTTTGGGTGTGAACCATCGATGTTGACAGCAATCATTATATCAAAGAATAAGATGATGATGGTAGAAAGAATTATGGGCGTCATGTGGCAAATATTACATGCATATCGGACAATGAGTTGTCAATCTGTATGAAAAGATTTCCAATACAACCATATTATTGAGAAGGAATGTTTACATGCTATACTCTCGTACTAGTATTACAGGGTTCTTGTGGCGTTCACCTTAGACACACATCTTTTTAACGATGTTTAAAAAAAAAGACAGAACCAATTTAATGTCATATTTCCCTATTTTTTTTAAATATAACTAAAAGTCTTTCATCTGACAAGAATACCCTTATTTAGCGAACAAGTAATTTATTCTTTTTTCTGTTATTGAATACCAAGAAGAAAAAAAAAATCCCGAAATTAATTTGAAACTTTGATACTCAAAACTTTCCCAGCAAAATATTCACATCCCTTCGGGATAATTAGTGTTCGTCAAGTGGCATATATAACAATTGTGATTACGAACTCCTTCCTTTGTTCGAGAACAATCTTATTGAAATATAAATCTGTGATTTTACTATGTCCACAACTTCAATGAACCAAAGCAAAAGTTATACATCGACCTGTATTTAAATCAAATTGGTTCTCTTCTTCTTCTGGTATACAATAGTCTATCGACATTCGATGATTACATACTGTTGGCATACGTGGACTAGTCTATTTACAACACTTTTATCCCTATTTATTCAAAATATATGTTTTTTTCTTATGTTCAATTCAATGTATACATGTATATATTTTAAATTGCGATATAGTTCCGTAACTTTCTATCCAGTCGTATAAACGAATCGTCGGCAAGTGCGTACATTTTTTTTAATCAATATTTCTGGTATGTTCTAATCTGTCCTTCACTTTTGACAATGAGTATATATTACATTTTCCCAATTCACCCTTGGAAAAAATATTTAAATAGATTTTAATTTCATCAAATCTTATTTTTTGGGTATTATTTATATTTTTTATGAATAATATTCTTTACACCAGAAATGTTATTTATAAACAAGCGTATGAGTTTGGTAATGACAAGTAAGACAGAGTTGTATATTATACATCTGATAGTTCAAAATGGAAAGTTAAATGTTATCAGCCGTGTACACTGATCAATACCTGCAGAAGTGAAACGATGCGTGAACTTGCAAGCCCGACAGGAAATCGCTTGAATACCTGGACGTGTCACCTCACACCCCTCACAATACCTTTGGAAGTAATACCTTTAGCCATGCTGGTGATCAGAAGAGGGAAGATCAAAATTTATTTGAAAACAGTTTATTACTTTAAAGAATTATGAACAAATTAGATTTTCGAAAACAATTTTCACGGAACACTTATTTATGATTTCAACTTTGACTTTTCACCTTATTCCAATATCAAGTTTAAAAACAACATACCATGGTTAGTTAGTCGGATAAAACAACCGTACGATTGACAAGATATCGACACGCAATTACGACTACATCGGTTACTGTAGTTTTGTTTCTTTGTGGTTTATAGACATATCGTTTCATTAATCGGGAATGAAGGACAAAATGGCGGAACGCAGAGAATTAATACTCTAAATTTAAAATCGATGGTGATCGCTTATCTCGCGGAATAAAACTTTAATATCTATGAATTTGAGCATTTTTATACAGAATGAACATAATATCAATTTTTGATTTTTTTGCGAAGTTTCCCTTTAACAAAATATGGTATTGGAAGTAGTCATAAAGAGGGAGGCTAATGAATTACTTTGCCAAAATTATGAAAACAATTATGCAATATGTTGGACAAATGTATTTACAAAAAAACGATAAAATGGCAAAGAGAAAAAATGTACTTTTAATCAATTGCCGGCATGTGACTAATTACACGTATTCGTAATATTTCTATCGGAAGTGTGTGAGACAGGACAATTGTCTGACTTCATTAATACAGTTGTTATTGACAAAATCAAAAGCTCAAACATATCAAACTAATGGATAAGAAATGTCATTTTCTTGACTTGGTACATGCATTTTCTTGTTTTGAAAATGATGAATTAAACCTGGATTCATAGCTACCTAAACATCTCACTTATATGATAGTTGCATACAATTTCATTATATAGACAACGAAGTGTGTACAAAACAAACAGACTTAAAAGATGAAAATGTCAAAATAGGGGTGCAACAGTCAACATTTTGTTATGATCTTAATTACTGTAAAAACAATCAAATATGTCAAGGTAAACAAAAAGGTATTTAAAAAAACATAAGCAAAACGAAAGAAAAGAATACAAATTTTACTATAGCACAATGATACAATGACGGAATGTTTAAGTGCCGAGCCAAGTCAATTGGCTATCGCCAAAAATAAACGAAACAGTTATAAGTATAAATTCGAAGGATAAGAAGGGCCCCAGCGGGATTTGGGATCTTATTTTATTTTATTTGAGAGAAAATATCCAAACCAGTTACTTAAGTATATGTGTAAAAGGGGATGTTGGGTAAACCAATCAATCGACCAAAAATAGTTTTGATGTACTGAGAGCCGTGGGGTAGTGGTTAGTGCATCGGACTACTAACACAAAGGTTCCTGGTTCGATTCTCGTTCCGGGATGAAAATTTCAAGGACTGAATTTTCGGCTCTCCCTTGACACCATTTGCGAGTATGGTCTTGAGGAAACGATGATAGTCCGTCGGAAGGGGACGATTAATGGCTGACCCGTGTTAAGAGAGAACCATATCTCTTGCACGTTAAAGACACCCTTGTAGATTTCGAAAAAGAGCAGGCTAATGCCGCTACAAGGCGGCAATCGCACCCGCAAAGTGGAAAGGGATTAATATAAGTTGCAAAACTTGTTTCCCAATCCACTATAAATAAATATATTTAAACTAATCGACAAAAAAAAAAAACCTAGACTTTATGAAAATATTAAAAAAATAAGCAATTTCTATTAATTGTTATAACTTCATACAATTTTCAAAACCTTTTACGTGTAAATTTCGTTTATAGACGTATGCAATAATGAATTTTCATAGATGGTGAGGTAAAACATAAAAATGCAAGCCACACAGATTGTATCAAAACATACCCACAATGCTTTAAACAATAATAAACGGAGTAGAATATTCTCAATTGATTCAAAGTTTGACAGAAAATGAACAAATATACAATATGGTTCAGTTTGGTTAAACATTGAATTTTGTCACTTTTATTTTCCAATACAAGTAATCAAATAGAGCATTACAATTGTTTGTGTGCTTTAAACAGTTCCTTTAATTCATTGTGATCAAACTATTTTCCCTCAAAATACATGTGCACACCCGGGCGTTTTGATGTAAACGTAGTTACGCACCTGTAAACGTATTTCTTTTTCTTTTTTTTTTGTAGAGTTTTGATGAACGACGACAAAAGTAATTATATTCTTAGAGACAGAGGTGTAATTGAAGTGAAAGGAAAAGGCTCCATGAACACGTATATATTGATTGGAAAAGGAATCAAAAGATTACATGAACCAAATGACAGTTTCAGTGACCTTCCAATTGCAATTACCAAATCAAAAGCAAATGATCAGAAGCAACCAATCAAAATTACAGATACAAATAGTAATACCACTAAGAAAACAAAATCAAAAATCAGCAAGAGTGCTATTTGTGTTTTATTTTGATATCAAATACCTTTTGTAATTGTTATTTCTATTAAACATTCTTTTTGCAATAAATGTTTTGAGTCTACTTTTTTACTGGTAACTTTATATATGCAAATAAATATCTTTCGCTGCTGGATGGTGTCGTTGTAGCAATCTCGCATTGAGTCCTGGGTGTCATGGGTTTGATTTACGTTGGGGTCATTCAAAACAGCATAATCACGTGGCACAATGGATGTATACCTATCAGTTTCACCAAACAGATATACAAAACTAGAGGCTCTAAAGAGCCTGTGTCGCTCACCTTGGTCTTGTGCATATTAAATAATGGACACGGATACATTCATGACATAATTGTGTTTTGGTGATAGTGATGTGTTTGTAGATCTTACTTTACTGAACATTCTTGCTACAAATATCTCTGTCTATAATGAACTTGGCCCAGTAATTACAGTGGAAAATATTTTCTACAAATTTACAAAAATTTATGACAAATGTTAAAAATAAGCTATAAAGGGCAATAACTCCTTAAGGGGTCAATTGACTATTTTGGTCATGTGAACTTATTTGTAGATCTTATTTTGCTGAACGTTATTGCTGTATACAGTTTATCTCTAACTATAATAATATTCAAGATAATGACAAAAAACGGCAAAATTTCCTTAAAATTACCAATTCAGGACAGTAACCTAACAACGGGTTGTCCGATCCATGTGAAAACATCAGGGCAGATAGATCTTGACCTGATAAACAATTAAACCCTGTCAGATTTTCTCTTAATGCTTCGGTTTTTGAGTTATAAGCCAAAAACTGCATTTTACCCCTATGTTCTATTATTAGCCGTAGCACTTTTTGGTTGATTGGCCAGGTCACGCCACACATTTTTAAACAAATTACCCCAATGATGATTGTGGCAAAGCTTAGTTTAATTTGGCCCAGTAGTTTCAGAGAAGTAGATTTTTTTAAAAGATTACTAAGATTTACCAAAAAATGGTTAAAAATTGACTATAAAGGGCAATAACTCCTTCAGGGGTCAACTGACCATTTTGGTCATGCTGACCTATTTGTAAATCTTACTTTGCTGAACATTATTGCTGTTTACCGTTTATCTCTATCTATAATAATATTCAAGATAATAACCAAAAACAGCAAAATTTCCTTAAAATTACCTATTCAGGGGCAGCAACCCAACAACAGGTTGTCCGATTCATCTGAAAATTTCAGGACAGGTAGATCTTGACCTGATAAACACTTTTACCGCTGTCAGATTTGCTCTAAATGCTTTGGTTTTTGAGTTATAAGCCAAAAACTGCATTTTACCCCTATGTTCTATTTTTAGCCATGGCGGCCATCTTGGTTGGTTGGCCGGGTCACGCCACACATTTTTTAAACTAGATATCCCAAAGATGATTGTGGCCAAGTTTGGATTAATTTGGCCCAGTAGTTTCAGAGGAGAAGATTTTTGTAAAAGATTACTAAGATTTACGAAAAATGGTTAAAAATTGACTATAAAGGTCAATAACCTCTAAAGGGGTCAACTGACCATTTTGGTCATGTTGACTTATTTGTAAATCTTACTTTGCTGAACATTATTGCTGTTTACAGTTTATCTCTATCTATAATAATATTCAAGATAATAGCCAAAAACAGCAAAAATTCCCTAAAATTACCAGTTCAGGGGCAGCAACCCAATAACGGGTTGTCGGATTCATCTGAAAATTTGAGGGCAGATAGATCTTGACCTGATAAACAATTTTACCCCATGTCAGATTTGCTCTAAATGCTTTGGTTTTTGAGTTATAAGCCAAAAACTGCATTTTACCCCTATGTTCTATTTTTAGCCATGGCGGCCATCTTGGTTGGTTGGCCGGGTCACGCCACACATTTTTGAAACTAGATACCCCAATGATGATTGTGGCCAAGTTTGGTTTAATTTGGCCCAGTAGTTTCAGAGGAGAAGATTTTTGTAAAAGTTAACGACGACGGACGACGACGGACGACGGACGACGAACGACGACGACGACGGACGCCGGACGCCAAGTGATGGGAAAAGCTCACTTGGCCCTTTGGGCCAGGTGAGCTAAAAACTGAGTGTACGATAATGGACGAATAAAATTGTTTTTTTCTGTTTGAAACTTTTCTGATTGTGGGATTTAGTTTAAACGTGTTTTATAAAAAAATATTTATAAAAAGACTAAAAAAAAATGTTTCCATATAAAGTAATTGTTACACAATACAAATACTATACGAGTACGCTTGCAGTGTTCATTTTAAGATTGGAATACCAAAAAATAATTAGAAGCAAAAGCAAAATAGGACGTTACCAAAAAAGTACTGTAGTGTGATTTTAATTTGCTAGAGAAAACCGTGAAAACGATTCTGATAAAAAATAAATAAAAAAGGAGGTGCAAAATAATATTTCGAGTGTGAGAAAGTTTCATTACATTGTAATAATCATAAAGGTTTTGAAGCAATTGGAGATACATAATGGGTTCTCAATAAAAAGCAGGTGCAAAAACTAGGCTTTGGTAAGAGAAAATATAAAGGGCTCCAAAAATGACTAGTGTAACACCATTCAAACCGGAAAACTAACAGTCTAATCTATATTTTAAAAAAAACGTTAAACGAGAAACACTTATAAGCATAAGTTATCAACCACATCAATTAACAAACTACAACCACTGAACATCAGGTTCCTGAATTATGCTAGTCCAAGCAAATACAGCGGGTTTAAACGTTGTGATAGCTACCAACCTTCACCCTTACCTGAAACAAAAATGTAACATCAACTCATAGAAAGACACACTATAAGATATAAATTGAGACGGCTTAACTCTCGGCTTATTTTTGATATTATAGTATATGTTCGTATCATGAGTGATATTTTCAGAGAAGGTTATCGAGTTATGCCGCTTTTTGTAACATTTATAAGTTTCCAAGAATATTTTGATGTGTTGTTTACTTCTACTTGATGATTGGAACTATTTTAAGTATGAATTCATTACTTTTATTGGATTACGTTCAGTTAACGGATTTCATATGAGCTGTAAATTGACTTCAGTTTGAGATGTTAACTTTATCAAAAAAAATAAGTATAGCAACATTTAGTCTCGTCTTATTTCTCTATAAACTATTATAAACCTGTCATCTTTTAAACTACCATATATTTCTGACAATTTTAACAATGCATTGTAAAAAAAAGTATCCGAAAATTTGTAAAGTTACGTTTAGTAAACTTTATAAAGGGAGATTATTCAAATTTTATTTTGTGAGATAATAACAGGTGCTTCGATATGATTATACATACGATAATGTCGACAAGATAGTAACTGGTAAGACGTCTATCTACATGTAATATATTAGGTTCAATAGATCTGTACTGATTGACACTGCATGCTACTGATTTTTTTTTGTTTTAAAAAATTACGCGTAGAGGAAAATTATTAAAAAATGTATAATATTATTTCATACGGATCCCAGATTTATCTGTGACAGTGATCATACATATTCTTTAGAATGGAAGAGTTTCTTGTTTTGGTGATAACATATTATATGACATCGATTTAACGAGTTTTTGGTTATCAGCTTAATTTAACAAAATTCAACATGACTGTTACATTTGTACTTAAACTGTTAACATTAAACGTTCATTATATTTAGAAATGTTGAAATTGTTTAAGGATGAAAGTGAGTGTGTTGTCGTCTTCGAAACATAAATTATCGTTCCTAATTTCAACAAAATACTGCTTGTTTTATCATTTAATTCAGACCTATGATGTTTTCTTATCATACAACTTTGAAGCTATTCTGCATTGATAAATCTATTACGTTCTTATTTGTAGATGACATTTATATTATCATACTTAAATAAACTTAATTGCATCCACTTTAAGGGTAATTCAGTTATTTATGACGATCAAACAGCTGTACGGCTGTTTATATCTCATATTGTCACTGGCCTTGTTTTATAAATGTACCAACCTTATGTGTGTATCTATATACATGAATAAATATAACATACATTTTATCATCTTCGTTATTAACTAAAAGTTTTTCAATGACATTTTAATCAAACTAGAACAATATGAAATTGAATGCATCGCAACTTCTATATTTATTCTATATTTTCTAATACAATGCAATAAGTTTTCAGTCTCAATATTAAATCTAATTTTGCTTTGGTAAATAAGTGACAAACATAGCAGATATAAAATACTTCAAACTACTTCAATCTTTCTTGCATTGTAGCTGTATCTTCTTTTGAATTTGTTAGTAGTAATTAATTTAGTTCATATCACAATAAGGCACATCTAAAGGGAATAATTTGTTTTCAGGCGATACAGAGGCGTTTTATACGACAATTTTGATCGAGTGTCATAAACTCTACAAAGACTTTTGGAATCGGACAGCAGTGGTGTATCCTAATTAATCTAAGTACGAAATGTGATTGGTTATTGTAGATATTCCTCATGGAAGGTAAGATAATGTTAATATCGGCGTTTTGCATTTGCGTCGATCTGCATTTCACTTGCGCCGATTTTTTCTTTCACTTGCGCCGATTATTTCTTTATTTGCGCTGATTATTTTACAGGTAAAGCTAGGTTCACACTGCCGATCAGATCAACTCGATCAAACCCGATCATGCCAAATTACGTGATCGAGAGACTGGTCTGATTCAATCGACAAGAATGTTCGGGATAGTCTACCTTGCTCGTCATCGATCTGACTTTCTACCCGAGAGTTTTTGACATGTCAAAAACATTCGAGTAAGGATCGAGAAGCAAGTCAATCAAGAAGAGATCGAGAATTTGTCGAGTAGCGGTCGAATTGATCGGGAAACTATCGTGTAGAGATCGAGTTTGGTCGGAATACAAAAAAATTACCGATCTGTACTCGATCATTTCGACCTTTGCTCGACAAATGTCCGATCATTTCCAGATTAACTCGACCAATGCCCAATCTCTTCCAGATCACTGCGACTTGCATATTTATTTTATCCCAGACCAACTCGACCAATACCCGATCCCTTCGCGACCACATTCTACCACTCTTCGATCTCTTCTCGGTCATACACGAGAACCTATGACTGCTACGCGATTCTCTAAAAGTGTGTGCAGATCTGATTTACTCTCATAACTCTGCTTCTGCAAAAATATATTGACAACATTATTTTTAACTGTACAAAAAAAATTATCCATGTACAGTACGTGTCTTTACTTTTGCCAGGAGAGGTAACATTTTAAAAGGGAGGCAAAAGACATCTAAGGAACAATCAAACTCAAAGGTCGAAACAAACCGACACAACCATAGCGAAAAACGGTGACCAACGAGAGGACAAACAGCAGTTCACATAACATAGAAAGCGAAAAACGGTAACCAACAAGAAGACAAACAGCAGTTCACATAACTAAAAAAACAGAAAACTAAAAACGTGGCAACACGTAACCAAACAAAACATGGGATGATCTCGGATGTTCCGGAAAGGTAGAAAATCCTGCAATTTTGCCCCCGGCGGATTTTTGAAATATTAAAGTATTTGTGCAATAATATTCATTGTTAGACAGCTGATGACTAAGTTATCTTTCAAAGTTGGTTTATTAGAACATCAAGATTATATTTTATCTGTTTTATGGGCAATTTTCTGTGTTGTCTGTCCGCATTTTCCGTTTGTCCAGAAATGCTTGAAAAATAAAAACAAGAAGATGTGGTAAAATTGCTAATCAGACAGCTCGTCACAGAACACCAAATGACACAGAAATTATCACCTATAGGTCACCTTACATGCAGTAATTTTTTATTCATTCGAACTTTTTGACGTAATTTCACACACAAATGAGACGAAAGGCAAATATTCTTTATTTGGTGTGAATTTCTTTCTCACAGTAACGATAAAAACTGATCAGCGAGCACACGTTTTGATCATTTGTTTCTAACATACTTTGCAAGTTTGCATAAGCTTTGACAAACTTTACACTCGCTGCAAATGCTTCTACATGCTTGTCATAACTCAAAACATCGTATAAAATTACTCAAAATTTCAACCCCCTCTAGCTATAACAATGCATTTGTTTCTACGTCTGTTACGTTTAACAAACTATAACAAACGGCACACAACGTTTATCAAATTATGGTTAGAAAGAAATGCACTCTTGATCTCTTGATAGATATGTGTAAAATTGTAAACTGTTTCAGAAAGGTATCACTCCAGGGGATTGAAATTCTACTTTGGGTCAAATTTTAGAGAAATATGTTACATCTTTGCCCTCTTTTTGCTATAGTTTTTCTGGCAAATACATACAGATTGTTGCCATACAGCAAAATGAGAATATATATCTTTAACCCATTCAACTACTGAATATCAAATCTATGAAAAATAAGCAGTACACTTTATTTGTAAGAAAGCAATGAAATGGGGATGGTAAAGTTTATGTATATTTCCTTCTAACATAAGTACTAATCCAGTGACAAATCTCATTTTGCGGTGTCATATCCCAAAAGGAGCAATAAAACTACCATAGCATATCAGTGCTCACTATGAGGAAGTTTTTATAAGCATTGAGTTCTTCTTTATTTAGTTAGTGTCAGTCTTTCATACTACCCACACAGTGGTCTCCGTGTCAGCCACTGCTTCACCTAGATTTTTTTTCGGCACCCAATGCAGTCTTCTTGTTCGTAAGTATATACTCTTCAAGCTCCGTCACAGCTATTAAGCTGTCTCTCTGAGCTCTTACCACCTTGCCCACAAATCCAATTGCTTTATTTCTAGGTAGATATTTTAAATGTATGATTTTACTCGGACCTTCTACTGAATACAACCAAATAAACAGCGAATGTGTCCATGGGGCACTGATAATGCCTCAGCTAGCATATATAACATTATAAAGGGTCATGTTGGGACGTACGTCCGTACGTCCGGACAAGGGCAACACTTAATGCCCACTCTGAAGCCGCGGGGAATAAAAAATTCGGACGTTTTTATACTAAAAAATGTGTATACCCGACCAATTCCCGATTACCCCTACGATCAGGTCGATCTGGTCTGGTCGAGATTATGTTATGAATTACCAATTCAAACATGCATATAACTGGTGCCCCCTTCCCACAATGGGGAGGTGAAAGTAGAATGTTAAGCAAAAAAGTCTTAAAAACACTCTGTTTACATCAACTAAAATAACAGAGTTTCAAAATTAGCAATAAAATATCAAATGTCGTAAAATTCTAAATACAGCCTATAAAATATCAATGGACAATAAAACCTCTTTAGGCCATGAAAGAAAAAGCACAGTACTAAATGCAAAAAGGAGCAAATGGAACTTGAAATAATTGAATTGGCGCAAATAAAACAACCAAATCGGCGCAAATTAAAGATGGAAAGTTTATACAATACGCACAAATATTATACGCCAACTATTTCATTCCGGAAATTTTCCGTTACACAAACAAAACACATACAAGAAAAATACAATTTATTCGTTGCAAATTAACATTTTTTCATGAGCATTGACGAAAGTGTCAAAAGTCTTTTTTTTTAAATTACTATATGAATAAAATTACAGTTATTCCTGAATGTAACCGGTTTATCTAAATTGCGTTACAAATAAAGATGTTATAGTTTATATATTCAAATAAGATTAAGTTCAGAGTTGCTTTTATTCATTAGAAAACCAATTCGATGGTATGTTCTTCGCTTAACATGTAAATATTGCACTGAAAACTTTTTTCAATTTTATGAAAGTTTAATCAAAAATAAAATGACAGTGTCACTTTTATAAATATTATGTTTTAAACAGGTAATAATACAACAATAGGACCTGATGTTGACAATCAGCCTTCCAACGTTTTATTAGCTGTGTCTGCGTTTCTACTGATAGTATCCATAATGGCAGGAATTCTTATTTGCCTAGTACGTCAAAGGAAAGTGGGCACCATTAATGATGACGAAATCGAATTAGACGAACCTAATTGCGTTGACGAAACAACTAAATTAACTGGGGATAAAAACGCACTCTGACATTTTAGTTTACTTCATCTGTTTGAGTATTCTATTGTTACATTCGAACACTCAGATGGAAGACTACAGCAATTAATCAGAACTTCGCATACATTAGTATCAACAACACATTTTTTCATAATATAAAGTAAGGATACGCAATGACATAATGCCTTACAATATGTTTTTATCAATTCGGTTATGTTAACTGCATGTATATGATAATCGATATTTTAAGTGAATAAATCCAAGTTTTGTAATATGTCAAGTTGACTTAAATTGTAATTCAGTAAAGGTCAAGTGAAATAAATAACCACACAAGTTCATATAACACGAAGTGAAGTGAGACGTTTTCTTAGTCCTTGTTATAAAAAGTAGCCTGTTTCTTGGAAATGTTATTAGAACGGTTTCGAACAGTATGTTTAATCACCTAGAATATGTATTTATAAGTGTAGACATAATCTTATGAGTCTACCATATTTAGTAGAAAATACCATTACATGTGAAATATGAGATATCACTTCCATGTGAAAGTTTGAAAAATGTATGTTTGAACTAAGATGATGTTATTTGGAATCTATTCTGGGTCCCTTCCTTAATCTGAAGAGTTTGTGAGATGAGCAGCTAGCGGTGTGGTGTTAAATTCTGTAATAGAATCAACGAATACGCGTTTTTCAGGAATCAACGCCTATCCATTGTGTTTCTAAGTATATGTAAGAGAATGAATCCCTTTCTTCGTGATTAACGTAAGCGTTGTTTGTTGCGGTCTGTGATCTTTGGAGAATTCATTGTATTTGCTATGTTGTTTTGTTTTTTTTTGTAATTTTTTTTTGTTAATGTTTTAGTGGTTTTTTTATGGTATGATTTTATTAGTGATGGTTTTTATAAGATTTTCATTAAAGGTCAGTTATACTTCATTTGTCCAAAGAAGTGCAAGTCAAAATGTATTTTTATAAGAATTATAACGACGGTTGTCTCATGTAGTACAGGGTCTGTTTGCTCTATACGGAACATCTGAGATCACTCCTAGTTTGATTTAAAATAGGTATTTGTTGCTCCTACTTTTGTTTTTATTTTTTGAATGTCTGTACTAATTGTTTAGACCAGTGACAATATTGTGTAGGCTTTGTCGTTAAAAAAAATCAGAATTTCTCAAATTCACATCCAGACATGCTTCAGAAGAAAAAAATTTACACGACTGATGGTTTATGATTTTGATGATATCTTCAGATTATTTAAGAGTCAATAACCAATCTGTTATTGCGTAATGCATAATCATCATGTGATATACGTCATCGACATAGTCTATTGGATTACCACGACGAGTGTCAAATGTGGAACAGGATCTGCTAACCTTCTGGGGTAACGAGAATCACCACTGTAAATGTATATAGTGAATTTTGTTTTGCTCAGCTTTTAGTTTTCTATGTTGTGTTTCGCATATTGTTGTTTGTCGTTTGGTCGTTTTTTCATTGTTTGTCTTGGCAAAGTCAGCTTGTTTTCAGCTTATGGGTTTGAACACCCCTTGGTATCTCTGTCATCGCTTCTAGTAGGGAAATGTTTGTTCAATTTAATGTTTATTTTTTTATTCATTTGTTTCCAGCACAAGTCTAATATAAAAGTAGAATGTTGATATGATCTCTGTATGATAATGATTGGTCACTTAGGTCTCTTACTGTTCCGGGTCTTACACGACAGTGGTTTCAAATAATCGACTCAGTCGAGCATTCCTGGCGGTACATATGATGGGTTATCGTTCCTGGTAGATTCATCAGGTTAGTAGTCAGCACTTTGTAACATGTTTTATAACAAATCTTTTTAAAATTGTTCCTTTTATATATAAAGTTTTTTTTGAGAAACTGAACAAAAGTTTCATGGGCTTTTTTTGGTATAAACGTTCTTCATATTTTATTATTTCTCAGTAACTGTAGTTTCGAATATTCGACTTTGAGTCTCCCAGATAAAGATACATCCAGATAAGCAGGTTAAACGTAAGAAATTTTAATAAAAGTATTGTTTTCTTTTTACTTCACTTTTCATAAATAATATTATGTATGTCTTGTACCTAATAGATATAAATGAAATCAAAATATAGAGTAGATATGCAAATTTATAAAAGTTTTTAGTTGTAACTTGATGAATATCAACCAGTAATATTATTCAACTTCAGTTTCAACACTATAATTGCCTCCTATTTTTGTAAACGACACCTAGTAGTCTCTATACTTTATCAAAATAATGGTTTATTGAACCGCGCTATTCACTATTCAATGTTAAGTAATAAATTATGAATAATGTTCATTATTCAAGTTGAAGCGGTGAATAGTGAAATAAAAATAAAAAAAAATTTGACTGTGACACTATAGCTATATCCCGTATTTCTAAATTAGTCTTTTTGGTGTTATTTTATAAATACTCAAAATAATATCAGACATGATAAATAAAAACACTCTTTATATAGATTTTAATTTGATTTATTTATCTGGTTCCTAGTTTCGGAGGATAAACTAGTTAGGGGGGGGGGGGGGGGGGTTGGTCCTAACTATTTTTAAAGAAATTCCTTGGTTCAATGCATGTATGGACGACCTGAATACCAAAACATATATATCAAAATTGAAATACTCTACGTGGTCTTTTTTTTTATATTTTCACCGGACCTTTGCTATTCTCCATCCTTTAATTATAGATATAACAAGTCGATTGTGCAGCAATGACCATTAGAGGGGTTACGGAGGACCTGAATGCCAAAATACGCGTGGAAATTAAGAAATAGCCAATTTTGAATAATGAAATAGATATTTTGAATAATGGAATTGACTGTTGCGACCCTTGAGCCCAGCTCATTTCGAAGCTGTTGACCGAGGTTACTCGCCGCTTAAATATTTTTCTGGGATCTGGACCCGTCTGGCCACCACAGAGGTTAAAATTTGCCCATTTACGTATCTTTCCATTCCAACCTAACACTCGGTACTTTTCGGCATAACCCTACGGCAAAAATCCGAACCAGACTTAGCTCATTTCAAAGGTGTTGACCGTAAGGGGCGCCGAATGGGACTCTTGTGGTATTGTACAAAATTCAATTTTGTCATAACAAAATCATTTTTGTCTTACAAAACTATGTGATACAGACTTGTTTTGTGAGAACTTCAATTTTGTGATGACAAAATTCCTTTTTGTAGACAAAATTCATTTTTGTCATGACAAAATTCATTTTTGAAGACAAAATTCATTTTTGTAGACAAAATTCTTTTTTGTCATTACAAAATTCAATTTTGTCAAATAGGTATGCAAATATAATCTTATTTGCATAAAAAATTGACTTTTATGACACAAAATTGACTTTTGTGACAAAAATGAATTTTGTAACACAAAAATGAATTTTGTAACACAAAAATGAATTTTGTAACACAAAAATGAATTTTGTAACACAAAATTGACTTTTGTGTTAAATTTTCACTTCTGTTTAACAAAACTCAATTTTGTCTACCCGAAAATAAACACAAAATTGAATTTTGTGACAAAATATCAGTTTTGTATGCAAATTAGTTCACAGAATCCAAACATAACTAATTGCATTCATAATTGACTTTTGTCTCCCAATTTTCAAATTAGGTAACAAAAGTAAAGTCTGTGTTACAAAAATGAATTTTGTCATGACAAAAGTAACTTTTGTCCACTGAAAGATAATTTTGCATGACAAAATTTTAAATTTGTAGTATGCTACAAATTTTGTTAAACTGAACTCATTTTTGTTGAACAAAGCTCACTTTTGTCCGTACAAAATTGAATTTCGAGTATAAAACCACAAGAGTCCCATTTGGCGCCCCGTAGACCGAGGCTATTCGCCACTTAAATTGTTCTCTGGGATCCGGGCCCGTCTAGTCACCACAGAGGTTCAAAGTTGCCCATTTACGTATTTTCCATTCCAACCACATATTCGGTACTCTTTGGCATATCCCTACGGCAAAATTCCGAACCGGACCTAGCTCTTTTCAAAGGTATTGACATAGTATAGTTCCCACTTAAATATTTTTCTGATATCCGGTCTCGTCTGGCTTCCAAAGAGGTTCAAAATTTACCATTTACGTATTTTACATTCCAGCCACACATTCGGTACTCTTCGGTAGACCCCTACGGCAAAGTTCCGAAGTGGACCTAGCTCATTTCAAAAGTATTGATCCAGGCTATTTCCCACTTAAATAGTTTGTTGGGATCCGAGCCCGTCTGACCACCACAGAGGTTTAAAGATGCCCCTTAACGCAATTTTCCTTATTAACCACACATTCGGTGCTCATTGGCATATCCCTACGGGAAAATTTCGAACTGGACTTAGCTCATTTCTAAGGTATTGACATAGGCTTTTTACCACTTTAATATTTTTTGGGATCCGGGCCCGTCTGGCCACCACAGAGGTGCAAAGTTGCCCATTTTCGTATTTTCCATTCCAAACACACATTCGGTTCTCTTCGGCATATCCCTACGGCAAAGTTCCGAACCGGACCTAGCTCATTTCAGAGGTATTGACATAGGCTTTTTCCCACTTAAATATTTTTCTGGGATCCGGTCTCGTTTGGCATCCAAAGAGGTTCAAAATTGACCATCTAGTCTCTATCAATAAGCTTTAATTTGGTGTGTAATATTTTCCTTAATTGGAGCTGACGGATTGCAGCAGTCCGTTCCATTATTGAAAATAATCTATTTCTCAATGTTCACGCTTTATTTCGATATTAAAGTCCGTATGTACTCCTGTAATATGCGTTGCGGAACAGTATATCTGTAATTAGGGTCTAAAGGGTCGCAGCAATCCATGCCATTATTCAAAATATCCATTTCATTATTCAAAATTGGATATTTCGTAATTTTCAGGCGTATTTTGGCATTTACGTCCTCCGTAACCCCTATAATGGTCATTGCAGAACATATTGTGTATTCTCAAAGTAATCCTCTATCAATAAGCTTTAATTTGGTGTATAATTTTACCCTTAATTAGGAGCTGACTGGTTGCAGCAGTCCATTCCATTATTAAAAAATAAGCTATTTCTCAATGTTCACGCGTATTTCGATATTTGAGTCCGTGGGTACTCTTCTAATATGCTTTGCGGAACGTATTGAATATATACCTTTTGTTCCTCTCTTAATAAGCTTTTGAATGAGGTATAAGGTATATCTGTAAATAGGGGCTGAAGGGTCACAGAAGGCCATTCCATTATTCAAAATATCCATTTCATTATTCAAAATTGGCTATTTCTTAATTTTCACGCGTATTTTGGCATGTAGGTCTTCCGTCGTAACCCCTCTAATGGTCATTGATGAACATATTGTTTATTCTCAATGTATTCCTCTACCAATAAGCTTTAATTTGAGTGTATAATTTTACCCTTAATTATATAGGAGCTGACTGGTTGCAGCAGTCCAATCCATTATTCAAAAATAAGCTATTTCTCAATGTTCACGCGTATTTCGATATTTAAGTCCGTGGGTTCTCCTCTAATATGGAGCTGAAGGGTCACAGAAGGCCATTCCATTATTTAAAATATCCATTTCATTATTCAAAATTGGCTATTTCTTAATTTGCACAATCAACTTGTTATATATCTATAATCAGAAGATGAAGAATAGCAAAGGTGTAGAGAAAATAAAGAAATACAACGTAGAGTATTTTAATTTTTATATATATGTTTTGGTATTCAGGTCGTCCATACATTTAAGGAAGGAGTTTCTGTTAAAATAGTTAGAAAAATCCACTAGTTTATCCTCCGAAACTAAATCAATAAATAAAATAAAAGATTTAAATAGTGTTTTTATATTTTTTCTTAAAATAATTTGAATATTCGTTAGATAACATCAAAAGGACGAATTTAGAAATACGGGATATAGCTGTAATGTTAGTCAATTTTTTTATTTTTACAATATTCACCGCTTCAACTTAAATATTGTAGTGAAACATAAACTATTTCATTATTCATTATTCATCACTTAACATTGAATAGTAAATAGTGAACTATTTCATTATTCATTACTGAATTTTGAATAATGAAAAATGAATAATGGACGTACTTCAGCGCTGTGTTTATTGAGATCAAAGATATATAAATCAACACAACCCTTAAGCCTAAGTCACAATGTCACGTTTTATTACGTTTTAAAATTCTACGTTTCAACTAAGTTTTGAATAAAAATGTCCCGTTATTTTGAAAACTAGGTTTAACGAGGTTTCTGCCACGTTCTTATCACGTGTTCATACGTATTTGTGCATGAAGACCCACGTTTCCACCAAACATTGATACGTTTCGCTACGTAGTAAGTACGTTTTGTTGCGTTCCGCTAAGCTTTGATACGTATTTACTAGGTTTCAACTTCGTTTAAATTTTCGCTACGTTTTTTGTTGAATTCCAGTTTTGAACAAAGAATCAATACGGTTTTTTTACGTTTCTACTGTGTTTCGCTACGCTTCTTTACGTATACTCCCGTTTCGCTACGCTTTCAAAACGTAGTAAAACGTAGCTCTTGAAACGTGACAGTGTGACTAGGTCTTTACAGCGATACATTTCAGTTCACTTACAGAATACGAGATAATCAAATCCTCCTAAGATAAGCTGTAATTTTTATTCGGGTAGTCCTCTGATTAAATCGTTTACTCTACCTCAATTTAACCACTCTCCTGACCTAGTTCTGTTCACTGTTTAATTAAACCTTATCAATAATTATTATGTGCATAATAAGCAGCTGCTAGAAGAAGTTTGAAATGGCACTAACTCTTGCATTAAGTTTACCAACGATATCAATGGAAGACACAACATGCAAAAACCTCTGTGGCAATGCAAACCCAACCAAAAACCTAGGTTATCTAAGGTATCATGTAGCTATTAGACAAAAAGTAGCATGGTATGAAGTCGGATGCTTTGGAAGAGTAACCATATCCTGCTCGACATGTTGCACCCGTTGTGTTGATCATGTAAGTACAACAGTGTGGGCTGTGAATACTTCAAAAAAAAAGTATGAATTTCGATTTTATTTCTTTTTGTTTGTATTTTTGTTAGTTTGTGCTGTTTCTACTTGATTGTTTGGAAAATGTACACACATTATCGATTATTGTTAGAAATAATGATATAGAAGTTATCTATTGATTTATGGTCAATTTATTTTGACCTTTTTTATTTTGAACATTTTATCGTTGCCAACCGATAAATCAAAACATACTACTATCTTTTGTGTATCCTAGAGGTTTTAAATTAATTGAAGGAAAAACATAGAATCATTTTCATAACAGCGTGGACAACCGCAATATTTATGTTGGTTATAATACTTCAAATCATTTACCTTTACGATAACAGTGATTTTACGCTCACTCAGTCTGTCGGACTTAGAGGCCTTCCAGTGGGGTATTAAATAAAATTAAAAAAAAAACAATAAAGTACATGCAGGTGCACGAGAAGGACAAAAAGAAAGTTTAAGTATTCAACATTTAAATCAACACACAAGGTTAAGTTATCTGCTTGTTATATACATTTTATTTAATTTAGGCGTTTAGGACCTTTGGCGACCCTACAGTTAAAATGTTAATAACATGTACGATATGACAAGTGGGTGTTACAAACGAACGTTCACCTAATCTGGCCCAGACAATTGATAACCTGAGCGGGCCAAGAAATGGTCTTTTTCACGCTGTTATGAAATGATTCTGAATAATTCACTACAAGCCGTTTTCATTTTTGAAATGAATCATTCTATAAAATGTTTTCAGATATTTCATTTATTTACATCGTCGTATGACTATCCCTTTTTTCATGAACGTAACCATCTGTAGTGATATGGTTAGTCAATTTTTTTATTAGTTTATAGAAGATTAATCATTTGAAATACGTAATTTTATATTACAAGTCTTTACACTGTGAATATTAATCCGAAAATTAGCATTTGAAAATAGATTGAGGAATATATTCAATACTTCGGTGGTGGAGCGCCATAGCCTCCATAAGCTGGGGGAGGCGGAGGCTGTGAGTAACCAAATTGTCCCTGAGGTGGAGGGGGTTGTGGGTATCCAAACTGTCCCTGGGGAGGTGGGTATGCCATATTCTGTCCAGGTGGTGGAGGATAACTCATTCCGGCTGACTGATTTGGAAATGTTGGTCCTTGGGCTGAAATACAAACATCCAAAGTAGGAAACTAATTATATTGAGAAGAAATAAAATTCATTTGACTCTTCTAAAATTAAAGACATTAATCTGAACCATTCCTTAATGAAATAGGGAGAAATAAATGGTACCTGATCCAAGTGATTTAAATATGACAATTTTATGTTCACAAAACATTCTATGCATGTACAAAGTATAAATATTAGACATGGCATGTTTTAATATTAAGATTGATCCATTCATAGGGTCTTTGCATTGGTAATACATTCATATATACTAAAACCAGTTATTGGCATGATAAGGGGTTATGTTTTTCTTGTAAAATTTATGATGGCATGAGATTAATCACATTGCGGGAGATATTGTGTTTGATTTTCATACGATTTAAGCATTACCTTTTGATCAAATAGTCATTTGTTAATTTGTGATGTTCATGGTGACATTGCTTCTTGTGTTGCATAATCTGACATTGGAATGCGACTTTTGAACTGAGTTTTACTGTGCGTATTGCTATGCATTTGTTTATTCCACCATGGCTCGTGGTATATGAAGAAGAATTGATATCCGAACAACAAAAAACCTATGTTAAATCCCGCTTCATTTATGCGCTGTCCCATGGCGAGCCTCTAGCCCTTGTTAGTTTTGTGGTTTTTTTTTTCAATTAATTTTTGTTTCATAAAAATGTTTCGGAGTTTAGTGTGGCGTGTTTGTTTTGCTATACTTTATAGTATAGGGGTCAGCTAAAACCCGCAGCCGGATGCGGATTTCTCTCGCTGCGCCGAATATCTATATTGTTTGCCTTATGGTGTTTTCTAATCTTTGACGCATTCCCCGTTTCCATTTGCAATTCTATAAGTTAGAGTATTACATACGTGGAGGTGCATGAACAGTAGCTACGGTTGCGGTTGGACGCACAACGGTTCCTCTGTTCCCACTGGTTTTCATTTGCTTGCATACAACCATAACAACAACAAAAACTATAACTCCAAAGATGATGCAACCAACAACTATCCCGGGAATAGCAGTAGTTGGACTAAAATGTACAAGTGAATGAATACAAATATGATAAAAAAGATACTTCATATGATATATTTACACGAAGTTAACTATCCATGTTTTTTCTAAAATATGATTTTGCTGGTTGGCATTACCTCTCATCCTTCAGAATTTTTAGAATAAGGATTATACTTCTTTAAGTCAGACCTATTGTCTTTTATTTAACTTTACTTAATAAGACATAATTGTTGAAAACAAATAGACATAACACACTGAATACTTAAATAAATGGTAATACAAAAGTCAGAAATATGGAAAGCTACTGTCAGCCAGGTGGACATATTGTAATGTATTGATTTAAGGTGGCTCGGGTGTATTCCTCTATCTTGGGTTTTGAAGAAGCAGATACCAATTGGTCTATTCCTTTAATGAAAGGTGCAAATTTTGAGAGAAGAATATAATTTATGTGTAAGACTTTTAATGATAATGAAAATTATGTGTTTTATCATATTGACGGCTGTATTTTCTAAAGAACACAATATTTTTGGATTTTTATCCAACTTTGAAAAACAAGTGGAAATAACACAAATAAAGTAATTCCAATATAGAAAGTGTTGTGAATTTTCCAATTTAAATATATACGAAAAAAACAAGTTCGTTTACCCCATTTTCCTTTTTCCTTTTTCTTATCTGAAAGCACGTTATAAGACCATTAGTTTCTGTGTCATTTGTTGTGTTGTGTAGAGAGTTGTCTCATTGGCAATCATGCCACATCTTCTGTTTATACTCATCATATATACCAGGTTAACTCATTCTCTTCTTGAGATTCAAAAATATCTAATTGATCGTATATAGTTTTATTCGAGAAAAATAACCGGTTTTTGCGTTAAAATGCAACTCAAATGAAATAAATTGCTAACTGCTACTTTTTTTACCAAACGTTCTATATCAAATATTTTCTGGTATTGTGTGCGAACCTAGTTTAGAATAGATATTCGAAACAAAGAATATTGTATAAGTAAACCATCTTAAATATACTCACAAAGAATAATATGAATCGCAATAGTAGTAGGAGTAGTAGGCGCTGTAATAACAGTAACTGGCTGTAACAGGTATAACTATAAACGAATATAAGCACAATCATAATCATGATAAAAGATTCGGATGTGACAGGTATAACTATAAACGAATATAAAACAGAATAATAATCATGATAAAAAAAAACCGGCCGTGACTGGTATAAGGCCATTTACCACAATTAATTCCTCTATAAAATTCTTAATAGCTTTTTGTCTCATTAAAAATATTGCACCATGCGTTTTTGTCAAATGTTGTGTGTGTGTATGTGTGTAATGTATAGTACTAGTCCAAAAATATATATTCAAAATTCAGAAAGATTGAAGTAATCATTCTTACAAATTTAGCCAATACACATCCATACCCCTTTTGACAAGTCAAGAGATGTTCCGAAAACTGTAAATGTTACCTTTTTGCACTCGGCCTAATCATTCTTTCCATATAAAAATAAGTTAGAATACAACATTTTAAAGATTGTTTCTCTCTTCTTTCATTTTCACACCAAAAAAAAAACCACCAAGAAATGAATAAGAAAGGAAAAGAACGAAAATAAGGCAAAATACACTCTAATTAAAAGAAACTATATTCGTAAACAACGAAAAGCGGGGTCATTAATTGTGGTCTTGGGCCATAACTGTAATCGAATATAAAACAGAATCATAATCATGATAAAGTAGCCGGATGTGACTGGTATAATTATAAACAAATATAAAACAGAAACATAATCTTGGTAAAGTAGCCGGCTGAGGTTGGTATTAATATAAAACAGAATCATGATTTTTATATAGTAGCCCGCTGTGGCTGGATAACTATATACGAATACAATAAATGGGCTTGGTTTTCGGAAATATCTTTTATTTTTAGACATGTCTTATGATGGTCTTATGACATGTTATAGTCGTACGCTATGTTTTCGAAAGCGTCCCAAGTTATGATACATCATAACATTTGTCGTAAACTTAAGACACCTCGCGACATGATATATGATGGTCTTATGAATAACAACTGAAATTTTAATTACTTTTCATGTATAATCTTATGTTCATTACAATTGGTATAATATAAATAAACTCATCATAGATAATAGTGTTGTTGCTCCTTCGGCAAAATAGTAAACATTTATTCTTCTCCACTTTGCAATTAAAATTTGAATCTCCTACGACAAAACATTTGAACAAATTCTTACTCATGATTTTGTATAATAACTAGAAACATTATTTCTTTCCTTATAGAGCTACTTTATTTATGTATTTGCACGAGTATTTCGTTAAGCAGGTACTCGAGGTACCGAATCTTAGATATATTCATAATAAAAAAAAACTTCATGTATGATAATACATAGATGCGAATTTAGATTTTTATAAAATATATATAAACTAAATTTAATCAAATTTTCAAAACAGATTGCAATTCCTTTTTCTATATAATTTCATGTTCATCATAATGCAAAAATTAAAAAAAAAATATTCGTAAATAATAAGAATGGTTATAATTATCATGTTCATACTTTTATATTTCTTTTTATTAATTTTTTAACTTTATATTTGAAATAGAATTTTTAAAAATAAGTTTACTTATAAGAATCATAAGAGCATCACAGGTATGACTATTTTATTATCAAATTGAATGACATTTATAAGATGGTCATAAAATGTGATTTCGAAAAGCAGGCCCCAGAATGATAATCATGATAAATAGCCCGCTTTGACCGGTATATCTATATACGAATATAAAACACAATCATGATAATGATGTAGAAGCCGATAGTGAATGGTATAACTATATACGAAAATAAAACAGATTCATAATAAATTAGCTGACTCCGTTTCATAATTAACCTTCACCTTGGCTACAAGAACATTTTAACGGTACAACTAAAAAGGGTATATAGGTATATTGATAAATTGTTATTTGTTTTACTATTAGTCAAAAATGTATCATGCAAATCCAATTTTTTATGAACGTAAATGTTTATATACTTTTGGAAATAGGTTGATCAGTGCATTTCTGTAAAAGGAAAACCTGGGATCGGTGTTCTCGAAAATATCCTAAGATTCGTTCTAAGACACATCTCAAGACCAATTTCAGGATGGACTTAAACATCATCTTAAGACATCCGTAAGTTGCGTTTCAAAGCTATCTCAGACGCATCTTATGTTAGGACGTTCGTATCGTATCCTAATTGCGAAATTTTAAATCGTTAAAGTATTTTTTTGATAAAACATCTATTAATGACGAAACAAATTATTGTTTAAGAATTTTATAATTACATGTTTAGAAATAAATGCATGATTTCAAATTTAAATATCATGATAATAAAATTATATAAAAAAGGATGGTACTTAAAACTGAAATTGGAATTGAATTTGTGGGGTCATCGTGTCGTGAAACACGAAGTTCAAAGTTTTAAACCAACACACTTGCTTTTTATAAGAGATAAAAACCGATGGTGCGTTTCATTTCATGTTCATTTTCACGTAAAATGATGAACAAATTCACACTTTGTTTAGGTAGCATACAGATAGGATTAGTCTACAGACATCTAATTAGATGTTCTAAAGTTAAGACAAAAAAGTGATATATCCTAAGTAAAGAGAGCTTCGAAAACATGACTTAGGACAGAGACGTGTCATAAGATGATTTTAAGACACGTCCTAATCCTCAGATAGCTTTGCGAACATCAACCCTGGTTTATCTGCATGTACTCATCGAAAACAGAGCAGTTTTAAATTTCATTCAAAACCAAATCTAATTTCAGTCCAATGAAGTTACAATACAAGAGATTTATGTACGTTTGGTGATAAGATCTAAAGATTACCAATCTTTTTAATTTGACCGAGACCAAATAAAAATTGATTAAAAAGGACCTGCCTTTCATAATTTATAGATAACAAGTGACTAGTTGGATTTGTATAACAAGAGCATGACTTAATGGCTGCCTGTTACTGGATTGTGTTATGCCCAGACCACAACACGAATGGATTCTCTGAATGGTAACGATAGACTATGTGACTGACTGAGTTTGGTGCCTGGAACTCTGGGTATAAAACTTTAGGGAAAACTAACACTTGAATCCCTTGAACACGAGTTTATAATTCAATATTTCAGCATGGAATGCTTTTTTTCGGATGGACATTTAAGTCCTGTTTGACTCATCAAAGTAATAAACATACATGTAAATATAAGTATGCAGAATTAAATTGACATGAAGAAAAGAGCGCCAGTTTTTACAAAATCCGACTTTTTATTTACGCCAAAATGTTTTGTTTCATGTGTGCCAAAAAATAAAACCTATATTTGTGCAAGTTTACAGGAAACTTATAACCGATCGTGCTTATTTAAAAAAGTTTTCCCCCGTATTTATCAAATGAGTTTATAATCTTTACTAATAAAAAAAACTGTGAGCTATTTTGGTTGAGAATTAATTGATATTAACCAGTTTACGGTGTCATGATGGACACTGTTGATTCGGAGGCAAATAGAGGAATAAGAACGTAATTTTTATTGATCACATGTATAGGTTTTCGTATCTTCTGAAAAATAAGGCAACTTGTTCAGTGTACCAAAAATAATAGATATTGACAACAAAAAATATAAAAACTTGAACGATCACCGCCATCTTTTATCAATAGAACTTACATATATATATATAGTGCTTTTATGATGGTGCTATGATGACGTATTTTTTATGCATATTTTTTATAATCAAAACAAAAACTGTGTTTGAAAGTTAATATTGAAAGTATCTTTTGAATGAATATATTGCTTTATACTATTGACCTGTATCTACCAGTATCCTTGGCGCAAATGAAAGTATTTTGGCAAAAAGGAATATTGTTTGTGTCGCAAATAAAAAAAAATGTTAGCTCTAATAAAATGCCAATAAGCGGGAAATCAAAGCATCAGAATAAACATACGTTTACTAAAACTGGAGCATGGGGCATTAAAAAACCGTCGAGGAAATACTGGCAAAACCAGCAAATGAAAATTGATTAATAGACACACTCAAATTATAACATAACATTAACAACAAAAGTTTTCGAACTGAATAACTGTTACAGATGAATGCTCAAAATATGTAGATTTAATGTAATGGATAAGAAACGCAAACAGAAACCTCCAAAAAATTGTATACATCACATTGAATTTTTAAGTCTAAAAGGTAAAAATTATATGAGCAGCAATTGACTTGTCTCCACAAGAGACCAAAATTACACAGAAATAAACAACTATAGGTCACCGCACGGCCTTCAACAATGAGCAGAGTCCATACCGCATAGTCAGCTATAAAAGGTGTTTTTTTATGCTTGTCAATGGTGGTCACATGAGATTTCACTCTTTTTAAATCATAGTTTTCATTGAAAGATTTTAATTCAATTTTATGTCAAGACATTTAAATGTACTAACGAAGTTAGGTTTTATAAAGCCAAATTGTTTTCTTTAAACCTTTATTTAATCGGTTCAATTCTACAATGGGTATAGTTTTTGCCTGCTGCGTTTATTATTAAGAGTTTAACAAATCATAATAAACTGGATATACATTTAAAATAAGTCACAACGACAATTAAAAACTTAAAACTTTTATACTTTTGATCACCTTGTATGTGTTAGAATCAAAATAGTTTGAATCAATTGTTATAGTTTGTGTGCGTCATTTCCTTGTCTATTGGATGACGTAGGTCTGACAAGAAACTTTTAATTTGTATAGTTGGTGTATATGTATGTAGATAAAGATTTGTTATTCCCTTTGTAATCCTAGTTCGGTCTATTACTTACCTACATTCTTTAGAGGGGTCAACATAGGACAATCAAAACCCGTCGGGGAAAACTTGACAAAACCAGGTTGAAATGAAAGCTGACAAATAGACATACTCAAATTATAATATTTCACTGAAAACAAAAGTTTGACCAAGACTAAAATTCCAGTTAAAAATTATTTAAAAAAAAAAACTCATATTAATACGTTATATGAAAAACCCTTTCCTGTGTTAACTTTGCAATACCAGAACTCTCGAGGTTTTTGTTTTTTGTATTACATAGAATTAAATAACGATAAATACCTTCATTTAATATACAGACAGTAATAATGATAATCCAGTTGAGAACAGTCATTTTGGACATTCGTGTACAAATAAATAGGGTTTCTTTTGATTTTAAATACTTCACAGTGGTATAACAGTAATAAATATTCAATACGTTTAAATATTTGTAATACGTATTATAGGTAGACGTATTTAAATGGTCAGCACATGGATGCAAAGTTTATATTGTGTAACGAACGTAAACACAACGAAACTAGAACATGATAATGGTTTATGAACCTTTCTTTAGGACTGCATATAACGATATTTCGAAATTTCATTTATTTCAAAACAGAATGAAATAGACATGCTTTTTTGAAAATCCTGAATGAAATACAAACATTGAAAAGTTGATAAAGAAATCAAAGCCAAACACATATAAGAATCAGAGTTATGCAACAGAAAAAATCCTTAATTATCCATATGTGCATGCCAGTACGAGGTATACTATACTTGGTTGTTGGTATCCTCTGGAGCCAACAGTAAAAGTTAACTACACGATAAGCACATTATTTCACCAACCTTAATTTTCAATTTAGAAGTTTTAAAGACATATCAGTGTAAAATATTACAATACATATGTATAAACTAATGACAATTTTATAAGCAAGCATGAAGTTAGAAACTGAACAATTCTTAATTATAATGACCGATGTCAGTCAACATATAATTTTATCCGACGTAAAAAAAGGCATATCTTTATAATATCCCAAGTAGCACCTAGTGACGATAAACGCTTTGCCGCGTAAACTTTTGTCGGCGTTTTCATTACTGTAAAGTGAACACACAGCACTCACCCTTTTTCAATAAGATGAATAAAAAAATATAAAGTGGAAAATGCAAATAAAATTAGTCTAAAACTAGTTTCATTTTAGCCCCTATCGAGTAGCTATGTTTAAGAGAAAGCAAAATTCATTATACTTGATTGATTTGTAAATGCTTAACGCACACTAGCAAATATTACATACATATTCGAACGATATTTCATTGTGTGAAATTTCTCTAAAAGTATGGTGCCAAGTGTCAAAAAAATTCTTTAAAACTGTTAAACAGAAAAACATATGGCGAAATTCATTTGCAAAATATAGGAAAATCATTATATCTTACAATTACTAGTATGATTTTCTAAATTACGTGTTTTACAAGGCATCCCAGATACCGTTTTTCATATGGAATGTTTAACAAGAAAAATGAAATATTTGCTCTCTTTGTTGATGTTTGAAATAGTACTAACAATTGTATATATCGTATGGCAAAGGCGGAATATTTCATTTAGTTTAGTATTTCAACATGTTAATATAATCCGGCGGCTACAAGCATATTTCAGACGAATTGTGCACATCCTGCTACAAGCATGAAATTTGGCATAGACCTTCCTCAACTATTACTCTTTTATTTCAGATAGGGAGGCATTTGAAAAAAATGTCTCACTTCCGGTAAATTCCAAAATGGCGGACTTCATACTTAAATGAGCCCAATATCGAAGGCTAGTATTTGAAAAGGTGTTATTATCATGCTACAATCATAATATTTGGTACAAATCTTTGTTTTGTACTACCTTTGGATATATAATATAGATTAGATGTCTTCAAAAACCCTACTTCCGGTAAATTCCAACATGGCGGACATTGTACTAAAATAAGCTTATTTTTTAGGGAGGGTAATTGAAATGTGTTTTAACGTATTGCTACTATCATTACATTGTACAGGAACCTTTCTTTGGTGCTTCTAATGGATACAATGTATGAGAAATCTGTCTTTAAAACCCCTACTTCCGGTAATATCAAAAATGGCGGACATAGAAATATCAATTCATTATTCAAATATTCAACTTTTTTCAAAATGTAAAGAAAATGTTGTTTTTTGTGCTGGTCATTAAACTTTTGGCTTTAAGTTATCCTCAAAACCCCTAATTTTATTCTGTTGTAAATGTTTAAATACAAAATTGACACTTCCGGTAAAAAAATGGCGTAAATTCAAAGATGAGTCCTCAATCCATTTCTTCGATGCAGAGTTTTGGATAGATTGATTAAAAAAAATCACTATAATACTAAAACATTTTTAAAACTACTTCTACCAGTCGGCCAAAGGTACATGTGTATTCACAGTCACCACACATGCACACAAAGCAGTGCATTGGAGACCCGATATTCCACGTTTCCTTTCTTACATCCACAATGTACAAGCTTCTGACAAAATGATGAGGCCTCAGAAAGAGTTTTTTAAAAGGGATCCTCTTTGTCCCTTCGCCATCCATTAGCGCCTGGACTGAGTATCATAAGAGCCAATCCAATGCCCGTCCCTCTAAACACCTGACCTAGTATATTGCACGTTTTATATGCTGGAAAAGACAAGACCAAGTTGAGGAAATAGCCTCAATTAGCCTTCCTTTTTGTGCAAATAGTTATTTTCTTGCTTCGTTAACCATGTAAGCCCATCTGATTGTGCGATCTTAATGTAAGAGTAAAACCCCGTGATTTCGGTTGATCAAACATCATTATTTATGTTGAAGTCACATCTTCAAATGCAATCAATGTCTCACAAGCAGTCTTTTTACTTTTCAAGCAAAGAGAGAACCGTATCACAACCGGTAAAGGCATTGATCACAATAAGTGTGTGTGATCACTCATTGCTTAGTACATTTGAAAGGCCATTGAAAGATATTAATCCAAAGTTTTCTGCCTTCCCAAACACAATCCATAGTTCGTCTACCCCTATGTCACGGAATAGCGAAACAGTAATTACATCATCATCAGTAACAACTGTTCGAATTATGACTCGTTTAAGTTCGTGTTTCACTGCATCAGACACATGCATCATGATTCTAGTGTCTGCCTCTTAATGTGAACATGATTCTAAACTTGAAATACATCACGTGGTGGATAACACTGAACATCCTGAGCATTTGTTGCTACAACTACCATACTCATGTTACAGTTTCAAGGTATTTTATTAAGGTAAGGACTAGTGTTGTCAAATCGTGCACTTTTGCCTAACCGGTTACTCGGATAATCGTTCGACCGATTAACCGGTTAACCGGTAGTTTAAGTTGATGTTTGAAGGCCTTATCTATAGTACCCTACATATAGATATAAGAAGATGTGGTATGAGTGTCAGTGTGACAACCTTCCATCCAAGTCATACATTTACGTGTTTATGATACGCTGAATTGAAGTTTGTCCTGTGGTATTATAAGGCTTGTCTGTGAAGATTCCTGGCGAAGTTTTAATATTCAAATACACCGTATCAGCTATTGCGTTTGTACTAACTTCAGGTGGAAATAAAAAAAAAACTTCTTGATTTCGTAGAATTTTTAAATAATTCTGAAACCGATGATTCTTTCATTTTCTCTTATCTCCGAAAATAATATGGAGTAATTCATTTGAAATGATTAAGCCTGCTACTCGTTCTATCAAGTATACATTGATTACATTCACATTGGTTTGCATTTCACAACTTTTGAGTTAGCATTTCGTTTAAAGTATGACAAAGCCTTGCACGACGGAGATTGCCCATTCAGATGTAGGTCTTCATAATATTAGATCAAGAAATGAAATAATGAAGTAAATCGCAAAATTTAATCGTATTACTGATTTACAGTTACTGTTAAAAAACATGTATACTAATTATGTTTCCTTAAGATCTTGCCCCGAGCTGAGAGACAAGTTCTAATTAATTTTATGTTTTTGGATTAACAATAGCAATCAATACAATGGACAATTGATCTGTCAAATTAATTACCACGGCGACAATTTTTAAAGAATACATAACTATTTAATGATTTCAATACAAATTGATATCAAATCTATCAAAATTGAAAAAAAAGTCCGGTTAACCGGTTAGCATTTTTGGTATTCGATATACGGTCGTTCAAACGGTTAACCGGTTAACCGTTGACAACACTAGTAAGGACATAATACCCAATCAGCATACTCGTTAGGAAACACATTAAAACTGTAACAATAGTGGATGTAGTCTCGGATGCGTCCATAGACAATACTGGTAGTTTGAAGGCTGCTACAAGAAGCAAGAGCTACATTTTGGGGAAAGGGAATACACAGACGAATCCAGGGTCAAAACAAATTCCTCAAAATTGGCAAAGTTTTCTGAGAGATGACGTCAATAAGAAAGAAGTTTTTAGTTTTCATTCACAGCAGCTTGCTCAATAAAATTTTGAGGAAAAGGTAGTTGTAGCAAGAAATGCTCAGGATGTTCAGTGTTATCCACCAGTTGATGATGCTTCAAGTTTAGCACCATGTTTACATGAAGAGACTTACACTAGAATCAAGATGGATGTGTCTGATGCAGTGAAACACAGACTTAACTGAGTCATGACTCCAACAGTTGATACTGATGTCATTGCTGTTTCGCTATTCCGTTACATAGGGCAGACGAACTTTGGTTTGCATTTGGAAGTGGGAAAAACTTTAGATATAAATCTAAACATGACCTTTCAAATGCAGTCATTAGAATGAGTACAATTCAAGAAAACATGCGTTTTTGGAAGAGGAAAGACTTATTGAGGCTATTCCCACGACTCGGTCTAGTCTTTTTCAGCATGTAAAGCGTGCAATATACCATGGCGGTTATGAATAACAAGCTTGGAATTGGTTCCTATGCTAACTAGTCCAGACGATTATGAATGGCGAAGGAACAAATTTGATCCACGGGAACCCTTTTATTCATCTCTTAGTGAAGCCTCTTCATCTTATCAGAATCTTGTACATTATAGATGTAAGAAACAATACCAGTCTTTGTAAATGTGGAAAATCAGCTCTCCGATTGTGAATAAAAATGTATCTGCGGCCTAACGAGTATGCTGATTGGGTATTATGTCCTTACCTCAATAAAATACCTTGAAACTGTAACACGAGTGGACGAATTCTCGGATGCGTATGGTAGTTGTAGCAACAAATTCTCAGGATATTCTATCTTATCCACCACGTTTTGTATTTCAAGTTTAGCACCATGTTCACATTAAGAAGCAGACACTAGATTCATGGTGAATGTATCTGATGCAGTGAAACACAAACGTAAACGAGTCATGATTCGAACAGTCGTTACTGATGATGCTGTAATTACTGTTTCGCTTCTCCGTGACATAGGGGTAGACGAACTATGGATTGTGTTTGGGAAGGCAAAACACTTTGAATTAGTATCTATCAATGACCTTTCAAATACACTAGGCAATGAGTGATCACACACATTTATTGTGATCCATGCCTTTACCGGTTGTGACACAGTTCTCTCTTTGCTTGAAAAGTAAAAAGACTGCTTGTGAGACATTGATGGCATTTGAAGATGTGACTTTAACATAAAGAATGATGATAGATCAACCTAAATCACCGGGGTTTTACTGTAAGATCGCACAAACTTAACAGATTTGGCTAACATGGTTAACGAAGCAAGAAAATAACTATTTGCGCAAAATGGAAGGCTAATCCCTCAACTTGGTCTAATCTTTTCCAGCATGTAAAATGTGCAATATACTTAGACAGGTGTTTAGGGAAACGAGCTTGGAATTGGCTCTTATGTTACCCAGTCCAGCGATAATGGATGACGAAGGGACAAAGAAGATCCTTTTTAAAAAAAACTCTTTCTGAGGCCTCATCATTTTGTCAGAAGCTTGTACATGTGGATGTAAGAAAGGATGATGTGGTCGTTGTTAATGTGAAAAATCGGGTCTCCTGTAGACTGCCTTGTGTAAATGTTGTGGTGATCGTGAATAAACATGTATTTTTGGCCGACTGGTAGAAGTAGTTTTAAAACTGTTTTAGTACTTTAGTAAATTTATTATGTTTTAATCAATCTATCCAAAACTCTACTTCGAAGATATGGATTGAGGACTCATCTTTGAAGTTTACGCCAGATTAGTTTTTTTTACCGGAAGTGATAACTTTGTATTTAAACATTTACAACAGAAAAAAATAAGGGGTTTTGAGGATAACTTAAAGCCAAAAGTTTAATGACCACCACAATAAACAACATTTTCTTTACATTTTGAAAAAAGTTGAATATATAAATAAGAAATTGATATTTCTATGTCCGCCATTTTGGATATTACCGGAAGTAAGGGTTTTTAAAAAAAATGTCTTATACATTGTATCCATGAGAAGCACCAAAAAAAGGTTCCTGCACTATGTAACACGTTTAAACATATTTCAATTACCCTCTCTAAAAAATAAGCTTATTTTAGTACAATGTCCGCCATATTATATTTTACCGGAAGTAGGGTTTTTCAAGACATCTAATCTATATTATATATCCAAAAGTAGTAAAAAACAAAGGTTTGTACCAAATATTATGATAGTAGCATGATAATAACACCTTTTCGCTTACTAGCCTTCGATATTGGGCTGATTTAAGTATGAAGTCCGCCATTTTGGATTTTACCGGAAGTGCGACATTTTTTTCAAATGCCTCCCTTTCTGAAATAAAAGAGTAATGGTTGAGGAAGGTATATGCCAAATTTCATGCTTGTAGCAGGATGTGCACAATTTTTCACAAAGCCGCCGTACTAATAGGACTTAACTTTCACTCGAAATTTAACACATTTTCATCGAAGGCTAAATTGTTACGTGCATCATCACAAGATTAATAGTGTGTGTGTAAAATCTGTCGTTGTCAGGGATTAACATGTTGAGCAAACATTTTTGCACTGGTACAGCTCGGACTATCTCGTGTTGTTAATCATTTTGTTTCTTAGACAATAAAGTCACTAAATAGGACAGTTGAATTTCAATTCATTGCTCATAGTTGCTTGTAGTATGGTTGATTTATTTGTTATGAATGGTCATTTATAGCAGGTTATTTAAATCTGTGGCAGTGCACCACTTTTTTTTTACCTTATTTTGAATAGACAGAAAAAATATATTACAAATATTCCGTTTTATTTAACTCTAAATTCCATTTTTAATGAGTATATCATAAAAAAAAAACCTTTGATGAGCTAAAAGAAAAAATGTTCCAGTTAATCAGAAGACGTGTCACATTTAAAATAAATTATTTATTATTATTAAAATTCTCACATAACTTTTTTTAAGTCTTTGTAATAATTTATTTGCAATACGGAATTTAATTTTCAAAACTGTGCAAATTGCCTTTTAAAACCACCATGTCTTTGTTTAAATTCTTTTTCACGCATCGTTGTCAATATAATGGAATTTGATGCGACTGTCATATGGGAAATATTTCAGAAAAAAAATCATCATCAACACAGCGCATAGCAGTAATAATCCTTTAATAGATTTGAGATATTGTGTATTTTGAAGACTTGTGAGTTTTGATTATCTTTCCTTTACATTAATGTCTAATACTTCGGTGGTGGTGCTCCGTAACCTCCATAAGCTGGCGGAGGAGGAGGCTGTGAGTACCCAAATTGTCCCTCAGGAGGAGGAGGTTGTGGGTAACCAAACTGTCCCTGGGGAGGTGGGTATGCCATATTCTGTCCTGGTGGTGGGGGATAACTCATCCCAGCTGGCTGAAAAGATGGTCCTGGAGCTGAAATACACAAAAAATAAAGTAGGAAAATAATTATAATTAGAAGAAATGAAAATAAAGATATTAATTTGAACCATTACTTATGAAATGAAGAAAAATAAATAGTATATAATCCAACTGATTTAGATATGACAATTTTTTCATGAAACATTCTCTGCATGTAAAAAGTACAAATATATATTTTTTTTAAACCGTAGCAACATCAAACAAAATGTTAAAGAACTGTTTTCGCTTGAAATTCTTAAGATATATCTTAAGATCGAAAATTATGTAACATCAGAATCGGAAAAGAGGGACGAAAGATACCAGAGGGACAGTCAAACTCATAAATTGAACTGATATTGGTCCAGTTTACACTGATCTTTAACTTAGTTTGTTGCAAATAATGTTAATTCCGGATTTTTATATCTCTATCTTTGTAGGAAGCTAAATACTTTGCAATCAAAGAGATCACTTTTCATTTTCTATAGCTTATTATCCATTTTTAGCTCACTTGGCCCGACGAACCACGTTACTTTTACAAAGATCATCTTCTTTGAAACTATAAACCCAAATTTAACCAAAATTGACCACAATCATCATTTCAAAAATGTGTCTGATGACCCCATTCGCCAACCAAGATAGAACATAGGTGTAAAATGTAAGTTTGGTAATTTATTTTAAAATACGCTATGAAAAAAGAAAGTCTGAAGGAGCAAAAATGTTCAGTATGTTGAGTTTTACCTATTATGTTTTACGTCAAAGTTGTCAGACAATTTCTTATTGGTGTAATTGCCCTAAAATGACAAATTTTACTACTTTTTCACATTTTGCTTTTTATCTTGAAAACAATAATAGATAAAAGGAAAATTTAAACAGCATAAATAACCAGCAACACAAGTATTGTTCAGGGGCCAGCTGAAGCCCGCCTTCAGATGCGGGATTTTCTCGCTGCGTTAAAAATCCATTGTTTGCCTTAAAAAGGTTTTTTGATCTTTGGTCGAATATTTTTCTCTTCGACACATTCCTCGTTTCCTTTCTCAATTCTCATAGTTACTGTATTACATACGTGGAGCCTGGACAGTAGTAATTCTTGTAGTTGGTTTTACAACGGTGCCTCTGTTCCCACTGGTCTTCATCTGCTTGCATACAACCATAATTACAACAAAAACTATAACTCCAAAGATGATGCAACCAACAACTATCCCGGGAATAGCAGTAGTTGGACTGAAATGTACAAGTTACAAATATGATAAAACAGATACTTCATTTGCTATATTTACGCAAAATTAACCCATCCAGGTTATTTCTAATATATGATATTCTGGTTTGCATTACATTACATCCTTTAAATTTTCTAGAATAAGGATTATACTTCAAATATTCATTTTGTCTGTTTTAGCTTACATTTCACCTTACTTTTGACAATAAGCAGGCCACTTCAGTCAGACCTATTGTCTTCATTGAACTTTACTTAATAAGACACAATTGTTGAAAACGAATACACATAACACAGTGAATACGCAAATGAATGATAATACATTAGTCAGAATTGTGGAAAGCTTTTGACTGCTGGATGGAAATTTTGTAACATATTGATTTCAGTCGGATAGTCTACACTTCAAATTGGAGTCAATGTAAACACGCGTGGTATATATTTCCGTACACCAAACTTTTTTTAAATTTACAAGAATTCAATGTATCTGTTGTATTTAAAACTTGTTGATTGAGAAATCATATGGATTTTTTTCAAAATCACATCCGTATCAACCAATATAGTCCTGTTAGTTTGGTCAAAAGAGTCAGACACGGCAATGTCCCTAACTGGGAAAAACTAAGATCTAAATGAATTGTCTTCATCGCGAAAAAACTACTATCACCAAATGTCCCGTCAGATTTGCAGGTGCCGAGGGTCACTTGACACCCAAAAGAGTAGGGAATGAATGCCATAAAAGTGACAAAGAAGAAAAAATCCATACAATACGTCACGCTGGCCTAGCGCAGTAGACTTTTTCTATGACGTGGAAGCAAAACCGACGATAAAATAGAAAAAAATGAAATCTAGGCTCTGAAATTTCACATAAGAACAAAAATATTGTCTTGACGTCTGGGATGGAGAGATATTTCAAAACAAAAAGTAAACGACATCAGAAAATATAGAAATAAAGGGTGGGGTGAGATAACCGCATACTCTATAACATGTGTAAGTTTAACAAAAAAACAGGATTTTGACAGTTTTCCATTCAAAGTACTTGTCTTTTTCCATTATCATTATGTTTCCTAAACATATTTTCAGGAGTACTTGACACTTACAATAGTGCTTTTACATAACATTATCTCGTGCGTTTAATATTTCCGGTAACCTGTCACAGTTTGAAAGACGATGTCTCTCATATTTGCTTTAATTCTAAAACAATGGACAGTTGTGTGAAGACTCGGCAATTTCAAAATTTAAATCGTTATACTCTTTGCTTAGTTCCGTTTTAAACATGAGTCCCTACAAACAATGACATTTAGAATGAATAAAAAATCTGTCCATGTCTGAATGTTGGTATATGTAATATGAGGCAGGCATTACCTGTGAATGAGGACAAAGTCTGTATGTAACTTACATAGTTGTTCAAAAAAAGAAACGGAAATACCGTAACGTTTCCGATTTTGGTTCTGTTGTTAGGGATTTTACTTGTGACGTTATTTAAGTTATGACATCATGTTCAATGTAAACAAAGAAACGCAATGCATCAGGTAACTTTAATTGATATCAAAGACAAAGAATTATTAAAAATGAAATATTGGTATTGTGTTCCTTGAGTTCCTATATTTTACTAGACTACTCAAAGTCTCACGACAAAGAGACCGGAAGAAGGAAGTAGATTTCTGCGTTCTGCGCAAATGCGGGAATTAAAAAAAGCGACAAAAAAAAATTTGAACGATTTTGAGTTCATTAGTACAATAAAAATTTCGGGAAATTTTCCCGATTTTTTTTTTTTTTTTTTTTTATTGATTTTTCTACTGTAATTGGGAACTTCGTCCCCATAATATGAGGCAGGCATTACCTGTGAAAGGGGACGAAGTCTGTATGAATTATTTTTTTGTAACTTCAAAATCTGTTAAAAAAGAAACGGAAATACCGTAGCGTTTCCGATTTTGGTTCTGTTGTAATTGATTTTACTTGTGACGTTATTTAAGTTATGACGTCATGTTCAATGTAAACAAAGAAACGCTGTTATCATGTAACGTTTTTTTTCATATCAAACAATTATTAAAAATGATTGGGTGTTGGAATCCGTCCTATATTTGTTGATATGTTGATAAATATACATTTTATTCAAAGTCTCATGCAAACAAGACCGGAACAGGAAGTAGATCTGAAAAAAAAGTTAACGATTTTGAGTTCATTAGTAGAATGAAAAATTCGGGAAATTTTTCCGATTTTTTTTTTTTTTTATTATTGATTTTTCTTCCGTAATTTGGGACTTCGTCCCCATATTAAGTTCCGTGTCAAGGAAAATTTACTTTAAATAAATAGACTACCGTACGTAATATGTTCATAAATTATAAAAGATTGCTATGTAATTTTCAAGAACGAAACGATCTGAGACGCGGAAGGTACCAAAGGATATTTACACTCGCAAACATTAGACAAACTGACAACGATTTCGTGAATTATGTTCAGAAACTTAGTTGTATGAAATGGTAATAGATTTGAAATTAATAAAAAAAGAGATATTTAGAAAAAATAATTTCAAAATGCACACGATGAACAGATTTTAAAACAACCCTTCTAAAAGCAATAGATTGGGGAATAACTCTAAACTTATCCAAGACGTATTTTCAAATACTAATTTTTCTAAATCATAGACATTGCACGGCTTTTTTTGTGATATAATTTAACAAAAGTTATTAGCAATAGATGCTTGTCTGTGACCACAGTATATAAAAATTACACTGTATGTTGGCAACTGTTTAATAGTCAGAAAAGTTAAATATCGCTTAGATCAGAATACATTTTATGGAATTTTTATGATTATGATTATCTCTTGTTGGTGTGTTACATATATGTTTTTGTTCATTATTTTGGACATGAATTAGGCCGTTTGTTTGCTCGTTAAAATTGTTTTAAATTTGTCATTTGTGACCTTTTAAAGGTGACTATGCGGTATAGTCTTTGCTCATTGTTAAAGGCCGTACAATGACCTAAAGTTTTTACTTTCTGTCTCATTTGGTTTGTTGTGGAGATTTGTCTTTTTGGCAATCATGCCACATTTTTTGAAACTCATCATAGATACCAGGTTAATTTGCTGTACGCTAGACATGTGTTTCGTCCACTCATCAATGACACTCGAAAAAAGGCCAAATAAAATACGAAGTGTAAAAGCATTGAGAACACAAATTCGGAAAGATTTTTTCAATTTCATCTAAGGTAATCTATCCCTAGAGAAGAAATTTCTTAGTATTTCGAAAAATTAAAATTTTTGTAAACAGTTTATTTACATATTCGACCATATCAATGATAATTCATTCTCTTTTTGAGATTCAGAAATATCAAATTGATCGTATATTGGTTTTTTTCGAGAAAAAAAATAACCGGTTTGTGCGTAAAAAGCAACCCAAATAAAGCATTTGACCTACTGTGTGAAGGTTCGATAATTTTGCTTTCTTTAACAAGCATTCTGTATAAAATATTTCTTAGTAATGTATGCGATCCTATTGTAAAATAGATATTCTAAACAAAGAATATTGTAACCATCTTATATATATAATTAAATATACTCACAAGGAATATGAGGAATCACAATAGTAGTAGGAGTAGTAGTAGCTGTAATAACAGTAGCTGGCTGTGACTGGTATAACTATAAACGAATATAAAACAGAATCATAATCATGATGTAGTAGCCGGCTGTGCATGGTATAACTATATACGAATATGAAACAGAATAATAATCATGAGGTAGTAGCCGGCTGTGCATGGTTTAACTATATACGAATATGAAACAGAATCATAATCATGATGTAGTAGCTGGCTGTGACTGGTATAACTATATACGAATATGAAACAGAATCATAATCATAATCATGATGTAGTAACCGGCTGTGCATGGTATAACTATATACGAATAAGAAACAGAATTATAATCATGATGTAGTAGCTGGCTGTGACTGGTATAACTATAACCGAATATAAAACAGAATCAGTATCATGATGTAGTAGCCGGCTGTGCATGATTTAACTATGAACGAATATGAATCAGAATCATAATCATGATAAAGGAGCCGACTGTGACTCGGAAAACTAGTTAGAGGTGTTTGAGAAAACAGAGCACTGAAAACGTCTGCTTCTGCTTGTAGAAAATAGATTATGTTTCAGTTCCTTCCGTGCAATACATTATTAAGTACTTACAATTCTCAAAAAAGAAATATTGATACTTGAACTTCTTTTTATAGCTTCAAAACTGCCACCCGTGTCACACATAGCTGACACCCCGCATGTGGCGTTATACACGGTGAATATGTACAAATAAAGGAGAAGGTTCACGAAGGGTTAAAATTGGCCCTGATTTTTTTATGTTTTTTAAATTGGGGTAAAAAATTACAAATGTCACATAGAAATACTTGTAATAATACTACTAAGACAAAAATATTTTTTCTAGCACTTTCCTTTACTATTTATGGATCAATGACCACTTAAATGAGCATAATTTGTATTAAAAGGTCAAATTTGGTACTTTTTGTCCATAATTTTAATTGTTTTTGGCATAATTAACCTTGACCTCCATCTACGATCCAAAAAGTTTTTATATTGATGAAATATATATCAAAATTTGAATCTTTTGGTTACAACACATTCTGGATCGTAGGTGGCGGTCAAGGTGTTTCAAAAGCTTTTAGGTCTAAAAAATGCACAAAATCATCATATTTTGACAAAATGTCCAAAATGGGCTTACTTTGGCGAATATCTTGTAGTCTTATGAAAAGAATTGATATATTTAGCATTTATACTTTTGAAATAGACCCATTTACGAACCAAATTAAGACCTTTTTGGTGTTTTATGATAAAGTTGATATTTTAGACCATTTTGTGCCATTAGTGAACCTTGTCCTTTAAACTTATTAGCACAACAGATTATAATTCCTTTTTATATATAATTTCATGTTCATTATAATGCAAAAATTTTAACAAAAATAAAAAGATAATATTCGTAAATAATTAGAATGGTTATTATTATTGTGCTCTAATTTTATATTTGTTTATTATTTTTTAATTTAATGTATATTTGAAATAAAATAAAAACGTAAGTTCACTTATTACGTTCATAAGAGCATCACAGGTATGACTAGCTTAGGGCATGTTTGATTTACATGCTATGACATATCATATGATAGTCATAAGATTGTCATAAAATGTGATTTCGAATAGCAGGCCATGGAATCATAATCATGATAAATAGCCCGCTGTGATTGGTATAACAATATACGAATAATATATAGAATCAAAATCACGATAGAGTAGCCCGCTGTGACTGGAATGACTATATACGAATATAAACACAAACATGATTATAATAAAGAAGCCGACTGTGAATGGTATAAATATATACGAAAATAAAACATGTTCATAACAAGTTAGCTGACTACGTTTTATAATAAACATACGTTAAAGAATATTTTAAGGGTATAACTTTAAAAAAGGTATATAGGTATATATATATATTGTTATTTGTTTTACCATATTTGCTCCCAGTCAAAAATGTATCATGCAAATCCAAATGTGTTATCAACGTAAATATATATATATATATATATATTTGGAAATAGTTTGATCAGTGCATTTCCATAAAAAGAAAACCTGGGGTGGTGTTCTCAAAAGTATCCTAAGATTCGTCCTAAGACACAACATAAGACCAAATTTTAGGATGGACTTCTTAGAACATCCTTAAGTTGTGTCTCGAAGCTATCTCAGACGCAAGAAATTTTCAATCGTAAAAGTAATTTTATGATAAAACATTTATTCATGACGAAATGAATTATTAAAATCGTTTAAGAATTTTATAATTACGTGTTTAGAAATGCATGATTTCAGATGTATTTATCATGATTTTATAATTATATATAAAAAAAAAAGGACGCTACTGAAAAAACTGAAATAAGAATTGAATTTGTAGTGTCATCGTGTCGTGGAACACGAAATTCAAAGTTTTAAATCATGCACACTTTCTTTATATACCAGTTAACAACCGATTGTGAGTTTCATTTCATGTTCATTTTCACGTAAAATAATGAGCAAAAAGCGAAATCCACACTATATTCGGGTAGAATAAAGATAGGATGGTCTTAAGACACCTAATTAAGTTTAAATAACGAGAGATTTATGTAAGTTGGGTGATTAGAACTTATAGTTATTGACCCAGCAAGTCGGTATGTATCATTTATCTGCACAGCTCACGTGCCTCGTTTTAACCCGGTGTTCTGGTTAAAGGGTCATCTTGAGCGTGCAGATTAAATTAGATAAACCGATTTGATTGGTTAATAACTGTTTTAACACATGACGTCATCGATTTACGTGAACATTTTAAAAATATATAAACGAAATTCCGCAATAAACGGCTCTTATGAACGTTTTTTTTTATAGGGAAAGGGGGAATACGCTTTTATGTAGTTGAAGGTTGGTAAGTATTGATTTTTTGATTTTTTTTTCAAATTAAGGCTTCTTCCTTAATTTTAACATTATTTGGGGAATTGCGATTTAAAGGTAGATTCTTTTTTATCGTCGTTTCTGTTAAACTTCATAGCAAGTTCTCAATATTTATATAGATTAGTGACGATATCGTGTAGACGCCTAGCTGTTGTTGAAAACTATACTTGAGATGTCCTTAATTTGTTTTTGTGGTTGATTGCTGTCTTAAGGAGCTACCATTTGATTAGAATGATTTGATTGGGTGGGGGTTGGGGGAGGATGAGAAAATTTGTCCTGCATTTTGTTAGTTTATCCATACGTTTTTTTTACAAAAATTGTCATCCTGCCCTTTTTTCAAAGTGTGTCATCCTGCCTCTTTTTAACTACATGTAAAAAGTCCTACCTTTTTTCAAATTTCATCATAGCCCCCAGATAACAATCTAATGGTAGCTCCCTTATTGACGTATAGTCTAGTTTTAGTTTCGTTTGGTGTACTTTTTAAATGTGTAACAAAAATCAAATTGAAAGGGTTATTGAGTATAGACCAATTGCCATTCTTTTCCTCAATTATATGCTTACAGGGAGATGAACCGAGGAGAGATGTTCCTAAATTTAGAGTATAAAGTAAACTGGAAAAAATGTGTCTCTCCTCAATCTGTTACTTCCCTCTCTCCCTCCAATTTTTTTCTACTATATTTATTTTTGAAAACATGTATAAAGTCTGATTAATTCGATCGTAAAATAGTCTTTACAAAGGCAAACATATCTATATAGTCGTAATAAAATCCATTAAGCACAAAATTAATCCAAATCAGATTTTATTTATTTGGATATTTCAAAATATATTTCTTTTTTGGCAGAAATTACAAAAAATAATTCTTATTCGGTTTGACTGTTAAACCCTCATTTAAGATTTACATTGAACACAAAATATTGCAAGTCCCACCCTTTGATTAGAAAACATATCATGTTTTAGCATAAAATCGTCACAAAATGGTTTTTAGTCTCGCTACACTCGGTGATAGTTTTTTTTCACTTTATTGAATTACACACCCTATCAAAATCCCGTGTCCGCCCCCCGAAAGGTCAGAGTAATTTTGAACTGTGTAGTATATCTGAGGTAGTTAATGCACACCTTTGTTGTGCATTATCCATATTATAGCACATTAAGAACAAAGAGATTTTCATCCAAGATTAACACTTTCACTTTTTTTAATTTGACCTAAATCAAACAAAAATCGATTGTAGAGGACCTGTCATTCATCATTTATGGATAATCAGTGACTGGTAGGATTTGTATAACAATAGCCTGACTGAGTGGCTACCTGTTATTGGATTGTGTTATGCCCTGACAACAAAACGAACGAATTATCTGAATGTTAACGATAGACTATGTGACTGACTGAGTCGGGTGAGTGTAAAACTTCACACTTCAAACCCTTTAACACGAGTTTATAATTCAACATTTTAGCATGGAATACTTTTATTTCGGATGGACATTTGAAAGTCATGTTTGTATATATATATATTAAAAAAAATTAAATTCTCAAACTATATATATATATGCAAAAGTACATTGACATGAAGAAACAGGCGTATTGCATTTGCACCAATTTTTACAAAATCCAACTTTTCATTTTCGCCACAAGGTTATATTTCATGTGTGCCAAAAACTAAACCTATATTTGCGCGAGTTTACAGGCAACTTATAACGGATCGTGCATATTTTTTAAAGTATTCCTCCTTGATAATCAAAAGAGCTTATAGTCATTTCTAATACAAAACTGTGAATCACTTTAGTTTAAAATTATATAATATTCACCAGTTTGGGGTGTCATGATGGACACTGTTAATTCGGAGGCAAATAAAGGCAACTTTAGTATACCGCTGTTCGAAATTCATAAATCAATTGTGAAAAAAACACAAATGCGGGTTACAAACTAAAACGGAGGGAAACACATCAAATATAAGAGGAGAACTACGACACAACAGAAACACAACATTAAACATTTTAATTCAAATATAGGAATTAGAATGTAATTCATAATGATTACAAGCATAGGTTATCTTATGGTCTAAAAATGGTAGCAAGTCGTTAAGGATGTACACCTCTGAGGAGCCAAAAATTTCTAGAATTAAACTTTTTTTCTTAACCTGATTTTTGGGTTTATAAGACTGTAACAAAATAATTGGTGAAGAAAACATCATATGGTGGTGCACTTCTTTTTTTGCTACGGCCCTTTGAAAATGCCCAATTTTGATGATTTTCCCATTTTTCATCGATTTTTACCTATTTTTGAGCTATTATAATGAAAAAAATCACAGTTCCACAATTAAACTTTTTCTCATACTTTCTATAAAGATGAAGTGGACCAATCTGAATAAATTTTACTTACAAAAACTATAGGTAGGTGTTAATATAAGAAAGTTTTATCATATTTTGAAGCTTTTTTGTGTAAAATTTACCATGCTGTCAATTTGGTATTTTTGTGATTTTTCTCAGTTTTAAGAACAAAATGCATATTATTTCAACTTTTTTTGTTATAAATGAATGAAAAAAGACATATCTAAGAAATTTGAAAAGACCAAAATGATATGGGATGTACATGATTCTTGTAAAATCATTTTTTGTATCCCTCACCCATTTTCTCAAAATTTTGGCTAAAAGTACTGACTTAATAGGTCTTTAAATTTGAAAACTGGATTACGCAAAACCTTTCATTGTAAATACACAATTTTTTCACAGATTTATGTTTGATTATAATATTTTTAAAATTCATTGATATTTTCCACTTCTATCACATGTGTTGGGAATAATTCAAGAACGAGATTTCAACGAGACTGAACGAGACTGAAAAGTCAGAAGAATACATCCTTAAGTGTATATAAAAAAAGAAAACAACAGATATAGACAACAACAAATATAAAAACTTGAACGAACACAACCATGGTTATCAATAGAACTTACCAGTGTATAGAGCTTTTATCATTGTGCTATGATAACTACTTTCTGATGAATATGTTTTATAATGCAAACAAAAACTGTGTTAGAAAGTTATTATTGAAAGTATATTTGGAATAAATCTATTGTTTTCTACTATTGACCTGTATCTATCAGTAATTTAGGCGCAAATGAAGGTATTTTTGTTTCAAATGATATGGCAACAAGCGCAAAAGCAAAGCACCGAAACATAAATTCATTACCCAGAGGGGAGAATGGGGCAATCAAAAACCGCAGAGGAAAGACTGACAAAACCAGGAATAGAAAACTGACTTCAATGTTTTACACTAGTAATTTTTGGGACCTTTGGTAGCTTGATGTTTGGTGTGAGCCAAAGCTCCGTGTTGAAGACCTATAATGATTTATTTTTATCAATTGTTACTTTCATGGAGAGTTGTCTCATTGGCACTCATACCACATCTTCCTATATCTACATAATAGACACACTCACATTACAACATTGCACTGAAAACAAAGGTTTTAGCCAGACATCAAATTACTACTTTGAGTGATATTGTTTACTGTTAAAGATTACAGTAGTTTCAAAGCTTGGCAGAACAAATGTTTCAAAACTTGGCAGAACAAATGTTTCAAAACTTGGCAGAACAAATGTTTCGAAACTTGGCAAAACAAATGTTTCGAAACTTGGCAGAACAAATGTTTCAAAACTTGGCAGAACAAATGTTTCAAAACTTGGCAGAACAAATGTTTCGAAACTTGGCAGAACAAATGTTTCAAAACTTGGCAGAACAAATGTTTCGAAACTTGGCAGAACAAATGTTTCAAAACTTGGCAGAACAAATGTTTCAAAACTTGGCAGAACAAATGTTTCAAAACTTGACAGAACAAATGTTTCAAAACTTGGCAGAACAAATGTTTCGAAACTTGGCAGAACAAATGTTTCAAAACTTGGCAGAACAAATGTTTCAAAACTTGGCAGAACAAATGTTTCAAAACTTGACAGAATAAATATGAAACAATAATATTATTACTATAACTAAGGACATGCATTGAAAAATAAGTTAAATTCTATCTAACCGAATAACTTTTACACATTAAAAATGTCACTGAATGTTCAAAAAATGTCGAATAAATGTCATGGATAAGAAATGTAAACAGAAACCCCAAAATATATATACAGCACAATGCGTTTTTAAGTCCAAAGGTCAAAATTGTGCATTGTATGTAAAAGTACAAAATTGTATGAGCAGTTAAGTCACATTTTCCAAAATTATTAAGAGCTAGTACTTTTCAGTACGCGGTATTATTTAGTTGTTAATTCAATTCAGATTAAAGAGTTAATAAAAATAACTTGTGTGTTCTTTATATGTGTGTCGATGGTGGTCACTTCAGATTTCATTTATTTATCTTTTATTTTTAGTTTTCACTAAACAATTTGAGTCTTATGTATGTCAAGCCATTTAAATGTGTTAAGTAAGTAGTGGTTTATAAGGCCAAATTCTTTCTTTACACCTTTATTTAAACGGTTCAAATCAACAATGGTTGTTGTTGTTGCCTGCTTTTATTATTAAGAGTCATAAACATCATGATAAAATGGATATAAATTTAAAATACGTCACAACGAGAGTTAACAACTAAAAACTTATATCCTTTTGATCACCTTGTATGTGTTAGAATCAAATTAGTTTGAATTACTTGTTAAAGTTTGTATGCGTCATGTCTTTGTCTATTGGAATTCATAAGTCTTACCAGAGGCTTTGAATTTGTATAGTTGGTATATACGGACGTATATGTCTAATTCCCTCTGTAATCCAAGTTCGGTCAATTTTTATCTGCATTTTCTAGAATTTTCAACATAGGACAATCAGAACCCGTCGGGTAAAGACTGACATAACCAGGTTAAAAAGAAAACTGACGAATAGACAAACTCAAATTATAATATTTCACTAAAAACAAAAGTTTGAGCAAGACTAAAATTCAAGTAATTTTCTTTTTTAATCATATTAATACGTTATATAAAACCCTTTCCTGTGTTAACTTTGCAATGTCAGAACTCCCGTGGTTTTTGTTTTTTCATAACATAACATAAAACTAAATAACAATAAATACCTTCATTTAGTATACAGACAGCAGTAATGATAATCCAGTTGAGAGTAGTCATTTTAAACATTCATGAACATATAAATGTGGTTTCTTTCGATTTTAAATATGTCACAGTGGTACAAAATTTATAAATATTCAAAACGTTTAAATATTTGTATAACGTATTATAAGTAGACGTATTTAAATGGTCAGCACATGGATGCAAAGTTTATATCTTGTAACGAACGTAAACACAACGTTAACGAAACACAACTAATATAACGATATTTCGAAAGTTTAATTATATCAAAACAGCCCAAATAAAGAACAGAATAAAAATGACATGCTTTTATTATCAAATTAAAACGTCTGTTACTGCAATGATAATGATTTTTTTTTTCCTTTGCATTTAAAAGAAATGGTAATTTTGTCTATGTTGTGCTAGCGTTTATTTTCAATAAAAAAAACTTTAACCAAAATACCTCACGCTGAGTCGAGCGCATCCTTGAAGATATACTTGAATATGTCCATATTTGTACTTGTTGTAACAATGTCCATAATTAAAAAATATATACAATTTCATTGATATAGCACCAAATGACAAACATGAGTCCCTGAAAAAAGGCATCTATGTACTTGTCGTGTTACATTAAACTATATATAAACTCATCATAGATACATGTACCAGGATAAAAAAAAATATTTACTCCAAACGTGCGTTTCGTCTACAAAAGACTCATCAGTGACGCTTTAATCAAAAAATGTTTCAAAGGCCAAATAGAGTAAGAAGTTGAAGAGCATTGAGGATCAAAAATTCCTAAAAGTTTTGCCAAAAACAGCTAAGGTAATCTATTCCTGAGGTAGAAAAGCCTTAGCTTTTTTAAAAATTCAAAGTTTTGTTAACAGTTAATTTATATAAGAAGTTTTAAGACATATCAATGTACAATATCATAAGAAAGATGTATAAAGTTGTGACAATTTTATAGGCAGGCATGAAATTAGCAATTGAACAATTATTGCATCAAAACCCTGCCCTATGTCAGTTAACATATTATTGTATCCGACGTAAATAAGGCATGTCTTTATAAATATCCCAAGTAGCACCCTGTGACGATAAACACGTTAATACTTAGATCAATAACAAAAGTTAGAGAGGATACACAAACAAATTTATTCTAGAAAAAGTTTGATTTTAACCCCTATCGAGTAGCTTTTATTAAGGGAAAGCAAAATCGTTTAGTGAGTCAATTCATTCTACTCGATTGATTTGTGAATATTTACACATACTGCGAACTATTACATACATATGCGAACGATATTTCAGTGTTTTAAGTTCTCTAAAAGTAGGGTGTCAAGTGTAAAAAAATGACTTTAAGGTAGCTGAGTGTCTTCCTCCCTCTCGGATTTTGAAAAACAAGAAAACGATGGGTGTAGATCTTCAATAAAATGTGCAAATTTTGAGAGTAGTAGGTAATTCATGTGTAATAGTTTTCATTTCACCATAGAAAATGAAATATTTTTTTGCATATCTTTGGTTGTATTTTACAAAAACAGAATATTTTTGTTAAATTCATTTTTTTTTCGAACTTTGTCAAATAAGGGAAGGAAACTCAAATATAAGGGCAGATAATTCAGATAAAGTTACTTTTACAATAGAATGTGTTAGGAATTTACCTATTTTATTATGTAGCAAGTAATCGAGTCCGTGACCCCATTTGTTTCTTTTTTTTTATCTAAAAGGATAATATAAGAGTTATTTTCCTAAAATTTATCTCAAAATTCTATGTGTAGTTTTCGGTCCATGGCAGAAAATTGAGTTTTCCATGCATAATCTAAACAAAATCTGTCAATTTTGAACAACCTGTTGCGAGAAAATAGGCCCCTTGATCCTTTCTTATATTTTAAAAAGTATGATATAAGCTGCATTTTGGCAAACTATTAGAAAAAATTATGAATTATAATTTAAACACATAATCTACCTTAAAACTGTTTAACAGAAAAACGAATGGCGAAATTCATTTTTCAAATTATTGGAAAATCTTTATATCTTTTATACAATTACTGGTATGATTGTTGACGTAACTTCCTGTGGTCACGATTTTCCAAATAACGTGTTTGACAAGGCATTACAGAAACCGTGTTGTATATGGAATGTTTTCCTTGGGAAACATCACTGTTACCATGCCATTATAAGAAATCCCGGAACATAAATCTGAAATCGATTTTCCAATATATTCTTTGAATAGTTGAACTGTAAAATAGCTATGTTCTTCAAATATATCATTTAGCAGAAAAAAGTATATCTTTTACTTACAGATTATTTGAACTCATGAGTATGAAACATTGACATTTAAAACTGTTTTTTCTGGTATATAACGTTTATAACAAAGCACTAAAATTCCAGTATAATCTCAATGTTTAATCGCTGTTTCATAAATACTTATTTTATATATTTTTGTAGGTGTTCTTTGTTACCGGTCTATGCAATAGAAAAGGGTTCTACAATCACAACATACAATTAACTCGGATCATGTGTAAAGGTTATTGCATTATCTTCCTGTTCTCAATATGAGGAATATTTTTACAGTGTGTATTCCTGTCTTCAATATGAGAAATATTGTCACAGTGTAACACATTTTAGGTCGTCAATTGTGTCCTGCTCGAGGTGTATGGGAAATATTTCAGAAAAAAATACATCAACACAGTGCATAGTAGTAGTAATCCTTTTGATGAATTTGTGAAATTGTGGATCTTAAAAACTTGAGTTTTGTTTATCTTTCCTTTACATTTATGTCTAATACTTCGGTGGTGGAGCCCCGTAATCTCCATAAGCTGGAGGAGGAGGAGGCTGTGAATAACCAAATTGTCCCGGAGGAGGAGGGGGTTGTGGGTAACCAAACTGTCCCTGGGGAGGTGGGTATGCCATATTCTGTCCAGGTGGTGGGGGATAACTCATCCCAGCTGGCTGATTTGGAAATGATGGTCCTGGAGCTGAAATACAAAAAAAAATAAAGTAGGAAAATAAAAATAAAGACATTAATCTTAACCATTACTTAATGAAATGAAGAAAAATAAATAGTATATAGTTCAACTGATTTAAAAAAAAAATTCATGAAACATTCTCTGCATGTAAAAAGTACAAATATATTTTTTTTTAAAAAAACATAGCAACATCAAAACAAAATGTTGAAGAACTGAACGCGTAAAATTCTTCAGATATATCTTAAGATCTAAAATAATGTAACATCAGTATCGGCTCTGACATAGGTCTAGTGTACACAAATTTTTAATTGAGTTTGTTGCAAATATGTTAATTCAGGATTTTTATATGTATATGATCGATAGGAAGCTTATTACTTTAGTATCAAAGAGATCATTTTTTCTATTGCTTATTATCTGTTTTAGCTCACTTGGCCCAAGTAGTTGCCCTAAAGTGACAAATTTTACTACTTTTCCACATTCTGATTATTATCTTGAAACAACATGAGATAAAGAGAAACAACATAAGTAACCAGAGACAAGATCTACCAATAGATCTTATAAGCTAATTCTTCAGTGAACTGGTTATTAAAACTGTTGCTTTCTAAAGAGGATTTTTATTAATTTTTGGGTGTTTTGTCCATTATCTTTAAACCATAAAAGATAAATAAAAAAAATTATGAATTACAAATATAATCAGCAAGACAAGATCTACAATCAGGTCCAATTCTGCAAAAAACAAATAGTGAATGGAATTTATTGCACTTAAACTTAGTATGATAAAGAGAAACTGTAAACTGAAGTCCCCAATGTTGAAGATGATTTGTGTTTGTTTATTCCACGTTTGCTAGAGGTAAAGAAAAAGGGTTAATATATTTAAATAAAGACAAGCAATCTTATGCGCTTGTTTCAAGATTGGAACCTCTAGCTACTGTTGGTCTTGTGTGTTTGTTCTTTTAATTTTGTTTAATTTAATTTTTTTTGGAGTTTAGAGTGGTTTTGTTCGCTAAAAATTATTGTTCAGGGTACAACTGAAGCCTGGTTCCGCATGCGGAATTTTGCGCTGTGTTAAAATCCATTGTTTGCATTTAAATGTTATCTGATCTTTGGTCGAATATTTTTCTCTTCGACACACTCCCTGTTTCCATTTCCAATTCTATAAGTTACGGTATTACATACGTGGAGCGTGGACAGTAGCTATGGTTGCGGTTGGACGCACAATGGTTCCTCTATTCCCTCTGGTTTTCATAGACTTGCATACAAGCATTACAACAACAAAAACTATAACTCCAAATATGATGCAACCAACAACTATCCCGGGAATAGCAGAAGATGAACTAAAATGTACAAGTGAATGATTACCAGTCTGATTATAAGATACATGTTTCTGCTCTATTTATACTATGTTAAAATATCTTAGGTATATATCTTCAACAATGTTTTCTGCTGGTTTGCAACTCCAAAGATGATGTCACAATTTTTGGAAAATACATCATACGGTGACCTATAACTGTTAATTTCTGAGTAATTTTGGTCTCTTATGGAGAGTTGTTTCATTGGCAATCATACCACATCTCACATTTCTGACTTGGTTCATGCATTTTCCGGTGAAATTTTAAATCAAACCTGGTTTTATAGTTAGCTAAACCGGCTTCTTGTATGACAGGTTTTTTATAGTTCCGTTGTATAATTTTATTTGAAAAAAACATTTTGTCTGCACTATACAAAAATCTGAACCGGTTTGCGTGGTGAAAAGCGCTCCAATCAGAACATTTTACCTGCTATACTATAGGTTCGAACATGTCCTTTCTTTGATAAAAAAATCTATTAGTAATGGATGCAATTATATTCGCAAAAAGGATATTTGAAACAAACAATATTGCATAATTATCTAGAATATACTCACAGTCCAGAATAACTACAATAGCTGTAGGAGTAGTAGTAGCTGTAATAACAGTAACTGCTTGTAACTGGTATAACTAAATATGAATATAAAAACAGAATCATAATCATAATAAAGAAACCGGCTGTGACTGGTATAACTAAATATGAATATAAAACATACTCATAATCATGGTAATGTAGCCGGCTGTGACTAGTGTAACCCTATACGAATAGAAAACATAATCATAATCATTATAATGTAGCTTACTGACATTGGTATAACTATAAAAGAATATAACACAGAATCATAATCATGATAAAATATGGGTGAGACTTGTATATATGTATACAAATATAAACAGTAATCATGATAGATATAAAAGGATGTGGTATAAATGCCAATGAGACAACTCTCCATCTATTTCACACTTTGAAAAACCATAACAGGCCTTCACTCAGAGTCTACACTCACACCGAACAGCAAACTAAAAAGGGCTCGAACAATGGCCAATGTAAAACCATTCAAACAGCAAAACCAACAGTCTAATCCATATAAAAAACGAGAAACGAAAAACACTTTTGAAAATCATGAACAAACGACAACCACCGAAAATCAGGTTCCTGACTTAGGACAGCTGCAAACAACTGCAGTTGATTTCAACGTTTAAATAGTCGTCAACCTTCACCCAACCTGAAACAATTGTGTAACATAACAACATAGAAAGACACACTGTAAAATATCAATTGAAATGACTTAACCTAATCAAAAGACATGTTAAAAAAATAAGTGAACATACACTGAACAAATAAATTTGATATATGAAACAATGTTAATACAAAATTAACAAAATAAGGGGTTGAGATGTAAAACAATATCAGAATACAATCATAAAAGAGGGACGTAAGATGCCAGAGGGACAGTCAAACTCATAGATTGAACTGAAACTGACAACGCCATGGCTAAATATTTTCAGTATATGAAAACAAAATAAAGTTTTCTATAATTCTTTAATTAACGAAAACATGATAAATAATTCAACAACAGAAAAAATGTTTTATTAAAGAGACATCTCTCTAAAACAGAGAAAGCACGCCCCACTGGTCATTCGCTTGTCAAAGTTGTTATTAACGAACAGTTTTCTGGTCTGGTTTCTTTATATTAAAGACCGATAGAAATTATTACTGAAGAATAAAGAACGTCATGAAGCCTCTTGTTATACAAGCAGAGAAGCTAATTATTCACCAATAAATCTTATAGGATTTGCATATTAGGGAATACATTGATATGATTGGTCGAGAGGACTTCCGGTAGTTGATCTTGACGTTGGTTATTTTTCGATTGACGACGTTGACCGAACTTCTTTTCGTAACCAATGTAAACAAGATGGGAGCGAAAATAACAACGACGTTATCATTTTTTATTTTTACTGCAAGTTAATCGTTAAATAAAAAAATACACAAATACATTCGTTTGAATTTTATTTGTTTGTGAGTGGATTGGTCGAGTTTAAAGCACCAATAAATTCCTTTTAAGGGGCGTTTTATCTTATAATATGAAATAAATACGAGTATAAAACATAATCATGATCATGATAAGGTCACTCTGTGTCTGGTATAACTAACGAATATGAAATATAGTCATAATCGTGATAAAATACCCCTCTTTGATTGGTATTACTATATACTTATATAAAACACAATCATAATAAAGTAGCTGACTTCGTTTCATAATAATGGTATAAGTTTATACGAATATGGAACATAATCATAATCATGATAAAGTAGCCTGCACTGTGATTGCTATAACTATATACGGATCATAATAATGTAGCTGACTCCGTTTAATAATAGATATACTAGAATAATATCACAACCTAAACATAGTTATATATAGGTATATTGATAGATTGTGAATTGTTATGCTTCAAGTCTAAAATGTATCATACAAATCCAAATATTAAACGTATATATACATATCATATTTCTGGAAACAGTTAGACCAGAGAAATTCCATACAAAGAAAATAAAACTTAATTTGAGTCCCATGAAGAAATAAAAGACGAGAGATGTATGTTAGTTTGTTGATCAGATATTAACATTGTCTCTTGTAATTTTTTTTAATTTGAGCGAGACCAAATTATAATCGATTGTAGAGGACCTGCCATTCATCATTCATCATTTATGGATAACCAGTGACTTCGTTTGTTTCTTTATCAGTCTGGAAACTGCACTTTTATGATAGTTATCATAGGCTGATAATTTAGACGCGCGTTTCATCTACATAAGACTCATCAGTGGCACTCAGATCAAAATCGTAAGAAAGCCAAACAAGTACAAAGTTGAAGAGCATTTATGAACCGAAATTCCAAAAAGTGGTTCCAAATACGGCTAAGGTTATCTATCCCTGTGATAAGAAAATCCTTTGTTTTTCTAATAATTCATACTTTTGCAATTATAAAATTTATAAAAATTACCATATAATTGATACTTATGTAAACACCGAAGTGCTGACTACTAAATAAAAGCAACCGTAGTATACCGCTGTTCGAAATTCATAAATCGATTTATTAATAAAGAAATCCGGGTTACAAACTAAAACTGAGGAAAACACATCAAATATAAGAGGCGAACTACGACACAACAGAAACACACCATTAAAATGTAACACACACAGAAACAAACTATGATATAACAATGGCCATTTTCCTGACTTGGTACAGGACATTTTAATAAAGAAAAAAAGAAGAGGAAAAAATCCTACTCGTATCGAACACATCTTCAGATTCTGGCTCGGTACCGATATCGTAGACTGGTGGTATCGTCTGCTTGAAATTGTACTTGTATTGGAACTCTGAGATAGTTAACGTCACAACCATGGTGACGTCGTATACATAGAGAGCGGTAGCGGGAGCATCTCGTGTCAAATCCGGCCTGAACACAGTGTATAGTGCCAGTTTTATTATGATTTTATAATGACTAATTTTTGATAAATTATGTTTTATTATGCGAAGAAAAACTATGTTATAAAAGTTATCATTGAATTTTTTTAGAATAAAGTTATTCTGTGTATACTCGGTAGTTCTCTTTTTTGTTTGTGCAAATGAAATATGGTTTGTGGCGTAAATGAAAGCTATTTTGGCTAAAATGAAATGTTGATAAGCCGAAAGCAAAGCACGGAATACACATACATTTACTAAAGGGGAAAATGGGGCAATTAAAAGGCCGTCGAGGAAATACTGAAAAAACCAGGACAAGAAGAAACCTAACGGATAAACAAACTCAAGTTATAGTATTACGCTGAAAACAAAAGATTTACCAAGACTTCAAATACCAACTAATCTGATTGATATTGTTCACTGTTAAAGATTAAAATTGTTTTCAGAACTTGGGAGAATAAATGCGAAATGATAATCTGATTATTATAATTAAGAACATACATTTAGGAATAAGTTGAATTTTCCCAAACTGATTGATTGGTGATTGATTTACACCACATCAACACAAAAATGCGTTCACTAATCGAATAACTGTTATGGATTAAAAATGTCACTCAAAGTTCAAAATATATTGATTGAAAGGTATGGATTATGAATAATGAAAGCAACCAGAAATAATTAAAAGTATATATAAAGCACAATGAACTTAAGTCCAAAAGGTAAAAACTGTGAATTTTACGTAAAAGTACAAAATTGTATGAGAAGTAAATCCCATTTTCTGAAGAGCAGTATCAAAAATGAACGGAATGTGATGCGATTGTCATACAAGTGAGAGGTTTAGTGGTATTAAACCAGGTTAAATCCACCATTTTCTACATTTGAAAATGACTGTACCAAGTCAGGAATATGACAGTTGTTGTCTTTTCGTTTGGTGACGTCATAATTAGAATGACGTCAACGTTTGACCTTTGACGTCCAGTTGCTGTATTTTCAAGATTAGGGAAAAAATTGTTTCTTTATAAAAAAAAAATACGTCCTATCATTTCAACTAAAATCGATTTTTTTCCAATAAGTTTTACCAAGTAAATTGACGAGCGATTTTTATATAAGAAAGTACAATAAGATGTAGAAATTTCTGAAATTTTATTGTTTATTTGGTCATAATTTTCGTGAAGTTCTTTTCCGCATAAATGCATTTTTTTTACGATTTTAATTTGGTTTTAAAAAAGATATGATAAACAGAATAATACATGGCAAAATCCGTATCGCATACTGTATCACCACTCCGTTAATATCAGCACTCGGGACCTTCGGCCTTCTGGACTGATATTGGTATCTCGTGGTGATACGGCATGCGATACGGATTGTGCCATGTATCATTCTATATATATATATTTATCATATGTTTAGTAGTAAATACAGTAGTTTTGCATATGTGATAAATAGCCTGCTGTTTAATCGCATACCCTTTATCACACCCCTACCCTTTATCGCATACCCTTTATCACACCCCTACTTATAAGATAAGTAATTGAGCAGTTCTTTTAAGGCCTTTGAAACAAGACAAAAGTAGAACTGAAGGTAACCCAGTGCTATGGATCAGAAAACAGTTCATATAATATAATACTCTTCTGTTGAAATATATGATAAAGTGTATAATACATGGCAAAATCCGTATCACAAATAAAGGCCCTTGGGCTGATATTGATGTCTCGGGATGATACGACATATGATACGGATTTTGCCATGTATTATTCTCTATATATATCATTGTGTTATACATCTGATATAGTTTCATAACTGTATATGTCATTGTATTATACTATTTTTTTCTCTGTGGTCTACTCATGTTGTATATTATGTGGTATATGTTGTTTGTTTTGTCATTTCGTTCTATGCTTTTGCGATAAAGATTCATTCATTCATTCATGTACGTAGGTGAAGATTTTTAATTCTCGTTTTAATCCCTGCTGTATTTACTAGAGGGGTCAACATTTGACATGCAAAGCATCCCTCATGCAAAGCTCTGATTCCTTTCACGGATTTGGCTATACTTTTTGGACCTTTTGGATTAAAGCTCTTAATCTTTTTTATAAGCTTTGGATTTCAAATTTTTTGGCCACGAGCATCACTGAAGAGACATGTATTGTCGAAATGCGCATCTGGTGTAACAAAATTGGAACCGTTAATTTTATTGACAACCTTCGAGGAAAGACTGACAAAACCAGGTCAAAAAGGAAACTGACGAATAGACAAACTCAAATTATAATATTTCACTGAAAACAAAAGTTTGAGCAAGACAAAAATTAAAGTTAAAAAAAAATCATATTTATATGTTATATAAAACCCTATCCTGTGTTAACTTTGCAATGTCAGAACTTTCGTGTTTTTGGGGCTTTTTTATAACATAAAACTTAATAACGATAAATACCTTCATTTAATATGCAGACAGCAATAATGATAATCCAGTTGAGAACAGTCATTTTGGAAATTCATGTACATATGAATATGGTTTCTTTTGATTTTAAAAACGTCACAGTGGTACAAAAGTTATAAATATTAAGTTTTATAAGTAGACGTAATCTGTATTTAAATGGTAAGCACATGAATGCAAGGTTTATGTTGTGTAACAAACGTAAACACAATGAAATTAATAAACGATAGTGGTTTATTGCCCCTCTTGTAGGCCTGTGCTGAGATGCATAAAACCACTTAGTTAAGATATCTATTCGTAGTACTGATGTATCGTAGAACATGTAGAAAAGAATTACGAGTGTCTGTATTAAGTCACTTACTTGGACAGTTGTGACTCAATGATTGCTCATCTTTGCTTGTTGTATGGTTGATTTATTTGTTGGTAACGGTCATTTATAGCAGGTTAATCAAAAGTGTGCCACAAATGCTTATGTTATTTCGAAAGACAGAAAAAAATATTACAACCATTATTACTTAGTTCTGGACAAGGTTCACTTATGGCACAAAATGGCCTTTAATATCAACTTTATCATAAAACACCAAAAAGGTCTCAATTTGGTTCTTAAACGGGTCTATTTCAAAGTCTTAATGCTGAATATATCAATTCTTTTCATAAGAGTACGAAATATTTTCCAAAGTATACCCGTTTTAGACATTTTGTCAAAATATGATGATTTTGTGCATTTTTCAGACCTAAAAGCTTTAGAAACACATTGGCCGCCACCTACGATCCAAAATGTGTTGTAACCAAAAGGTTCCAATTTTGATATAGATTTCATCAATATAAAAAACATTTTGGATCGTAGATGGCGGCCAAAGTTAATTATGCTTAAAACAATTAAAATTATGGGAAAAAAGTACCAAAATTAACCTTTTAATACAAATAATGTTTATTTAAGGGGTCATAGCTCCATACATTATAAAGGAAAGTGCCAGAAAAAATATGTTTGTCGTACTAGCATTATCACAATTATTTCTATGTGAAATTTGTAATTTTTTGGCTCAATTTAAAAACATAAAAAAATCAGGGCCAATTTTAACCCTTCGTGAACCTTCTCTTTTCATTTTTAAGGAGTACCCTTAAAAATTTTGATGACGTCAAGGTTAGCATGACAAAACTATGTATATGAGCTGATAGACAAACAGTTTCAGACAATCAGAAGACGTGTTACATCCAAAATTAGATTATTTTAATTCTTCAAAAAACATTTTCACATTAAATATGTTGTTACGCAATCGCAATCTTTAGTTGTTTTTGAAACAACAGGTAGTTCTCTTATATTTGATCCCTCAGTTTTAGTTTGTAACCCGGATTTGTTTTTTCTCTATCGATTTATGAATTTTGAACAGCGGTATACTACTGTTGCCTTTATTTATTTTAGGGTGAAATATAGCGACAGCTATTGGCTTAAATCATATAGTAACAGAAAGTTACAAACTTTTCTCGTCTCATGATAAGACATCATATGCAAGAAAATTACCTATGTGTATTTTAGTTCCGATCAAATGTCATTAATTCATGTTTGTTTTATTATATGTGTTGCACCTTGAAATTGAGTATTGAATTATTTAATATACGTGTTGAATTGCTATGTCCTATGCAATGTTTATGAACATGCATTATCTGTATTGTGTAACTTCTGCCAATCTAGACACACCTCTAGAGTCGTGTCTTCGTAAATGTTTTAATTTTTTAACAAGTAATGTAAACAAATGTTTTGAATTAGGATATATATATAGAGCGAAGCAGTCCTTAGCATTTTAGTAACTCAAACTTGTAAATAATTAATTTTATTGACATAATATTGTGTATGTGTTCTTTGTCACCGATCTATGTAAGAGTAACTTTTTTAGTGTTCGCAACAACATACAATGAACTCGAATCATATGCAAAGGTTATTACAATCTCTTTCTGTTCTCACTATGAGAAATACTTTTACAGTGTTTATTCCTGTTCTCAATAGAAGAAATACGGTTACAGTGTACTAGATTTTCGGTAGTCGAATGTGTCCTGCTCGAAGCATACTGGAAATATTTCAGAAAAAAAACATCATCAACACAGCGCATACCAGTATTCATCCTTTTGATTTTGAGAATTTGTGTATCTTGAAGACTTCTGTAAGTTTTGTTTATCTTTCCTTTACATTAATGTCTAGTACGGCGGTGCTGATGCCCCGTTACCTGAGTAAGCTGGCGGAGGAGGCTGTGGGTACCCAAATTGTCCCTGAGGAGGAGGAAGCTGCGTGTAACCAAACTGTCCCTGGGGAGGAGTAGGTTGTTGGTTCCCAAACTGTCCCTGAGGCTGTGAAAAACCAAATTGTCCCTGGGGAGGTGGGGGTTGTGGGTAACCAAACTGTCCCTGGGGAGGTGGGTATGCCATATTCTGTCCTGGTGGTGGTGGATAACTCATCCCGGATTGCTGATTTGAAAAGGATGACACTGGAACTGAAATACAAAAAAAAGTAGGAAATGAAAGACAATAACTTAAAATTTTACAAACTGAAAAAATAAACATACAAAAATAAAAATAAATGATAAAAAATAAAAATAAAAAGTGTTTTGACTACAAAACCTGGTTTGTATAATCATAATCATCTTTGTCTCTCAAAAATCTTTGTACCAAAGACCATTATTCATACAAAAGATTGAAATGGTAAAGGCTGTTCTTTTACTTATAATTATACATTATTTTTTGTATTGTGACTTAGATAGTTGTATTATTGGCACTCATACCACATCTTCTTATTTATGAAAATAACGAGAATATATAGTAATATCAGAAAATAAATGCAAGAACTGTTTTTGCGTGGAATGTTTCGAAAACATTTGAAGAAATTAATATATCCAACTTCGGCATCAGCATTGGTCTAGTATACAAAGGATTGAATTAAGGATGCTGCGATTTAGTTACTGTATTACATACGTGGAGGCTGGACAGTAGTTATTCTTGTCGTCGGTTGTACAACGGTGCCTCTGTTCCCACTGGTCTTCATCTGCTTGCATACAGCCATAACAACAACAAAAACTATAACTCCAAAGATGATACAACCAATCACTATCCCAGGAATAGCACCAGTCGGACTAAAATGTACAAGTGTATGGTTACCAGTCTGATTAGAATTATATTTCTAGTTTCTAATTTGGTTTTTTAAATGTACATAACTCGACGACTTTAATCTCCTCAGTTTTGATCATTTGAACAAATCTTTAGTTTGCAAGCTGACCATTTCAAAAAAAATATGTCAACTAACAGTGTTGATGTAAATGGACAGTAGATGTATCTGAACATTTTGAACATGTTTGCGCTCTTTTTGGTTTTCTTTATTTAGTGTAAAACGATTTTCATGAAAAGAGACAAAATTAGCATTTGATCCCTATGTTCGATAATCTATATCCAAAATATTAGTCGGCAGGCTTGGTTATAGGGCACATGTTAAAACGCGGTAAAAAGCGATTCCATCAGGACATTATACTATCTAAGATGTGGGTCGGGAAACAAGCCAGCACTTGAGATCACAACGGGTTTTTTTAATGAGGTTCGTCTTGTCCAGCCTTTAGTTTTTAATGTATTGTTTTGGGTACTGCTGTTTTTCTTTTCGTTGTTTTTCTGTGTTTTTTTCATGACATTATCAGTCTATTTCGATTTATGAGTTTAAATATCCCTTTGGTATCTTTTGTCTTTCTTTTAGATGTTGAGTCAAGACGTTTTACATTTTTCGTTATAAAAAAAAATCATTTTGTCATTAAAAATGTTCTTCGTCACCAAAAGTCCTCAAGTTTCGTACCCCATGTAATTGTACAATAATTATTCGGAAAAAAGGAATACTTTTATATCTAAAATGATATACTCACAATTGATATTCGCAAGATCTGTAGGAGTAGTAGTAGCTGTAAGAACAGTAACTGGCTGTGACTGGTATAACTAAATACGAATATAAAACATAATTATAATAATGATAAAGTAGCCGGCTGTGACTAGTATAACTATAAAGGAATAAAGCATAATCATAATCTTGATAAAGTAACCGGTTGTTACCGGTGTAACTATAAGCGAATATAAAACAGAACCATAATCATGACAAAGGAGCCAGATATATACGAAAATAAAATATAATCATAATCTTATTTAAGTAGCTTGCTATATACGAATATGAAACACAATAAAAATCTTGACAAAGTAGCTAACTATATATACGAATATAAGACATAATGATAATCATGATAAATTAGCTGGCTATATACGAATATAACACCGAATCACAAGCATGATAAAAAAAGGTGGCTGTGACTAATGTAACTATAAACGAATAAAACATAATCATAATCATAATAAAGTAGTCGTATGTAACTGGTATAACTATATACGAATGTAAAACATAATCATAATCATGATAAAGAAGCCGACTATAACTGATGTAACTATAAACGAATAAAACATAATCATGATAAAGGAGCCGGCTGTGACTGGTACAACTATAAACGAATATTTAACAGAATCATAATAATAATAAGTAGCTGGCTGTGACTGGTATAACTTACTATAAACGAATTGAACTTAATCATAATCATGATATAAGTACAAAAAATGTAGCTTACTCTGGTTGATTATAATATTCTACATTGTCCGAACATTTGACTGGTAGAACTACACAGAACCTGGTTCATTAAATATAGATATATTGATTGGTTATTATTTGCTAACTGTCAACCGCAAACACTTCATGCAAATCTTTATATCAAATATAATTCAAATACATATATAGTCATGGTTTTTTGACATTGTTCTATATCTTTTTTTTTTATTAGGATAGTATTTATGATTTTTAATTTTAGTTTCTTGTGTATAATTCGGAGTATAGTATGACGTCCATTATAATGATTATTGCTGAACTAGTATAGATATTTGTTTAGGGGCCAGCTGAATGACGTCTCCGGGTGCGGGAGTTTCTTGCTGCATTAAAGACCTATTGGTGACCTTCTGTTGTTGTCTGTTCTATGGTCGGGTTGTTGTCTCTTTGACACATTCCCCATTCCCATTCTCAATTTTATATTGTGTCATATATCATACTTATTCGTTCGTTGTATGTTTGTGTGTTTTTGTTAAGCCAGTTCTTTTGATAGTTTTACAAGTTTAGTCTTAGATGCATGATTTTTTTATTAGTTGTTAGTGGCTTTGAACTAGCTGTCAGATAACTGCGAGTACTCTCAGATCTGTTCATTGTGTCTTTTTGTGTCCGGATGTATAAGTACCCGGCCACGTCCACTTGTAATTTTTGTCCATCTGATGAGTTAAGCCTTTTTCAACTGATTTTTATAGTTCGTTCTTATGTTGTACTGTTATACCACTGTCCCAGGTTAGGCAGAGGGTTAGGATCCTGCTAACATGTTTAAGCCCGCCACATTATTTATGTATGTGCCTTTCCCAAGTCAGGAGCCTGTAATTCAGTGGTTGTCGTTTGTTTATGTGTTACATATTTGTTTTTCGTTCATTTTTTTTTTTTACATAAATAAGGTCGTTTAACTTAGTTTTCTCGTTTGAATTGTTTTACATTGTCTTATCGGGGCCTTTTATAGCTGACTATGCGGTATGGGCTTTGCTCATTATTGAAGGCCGTACGGTGACCTATAGTTGTTAATGTCTGTGTCATTTTGGTCTTTTGTGGATAGTTGTCTCATTGGCCATCATACCACATCTTCTCTTTTATATCTAAAGCTTGCTGACAGCTAGTTCTAATCCAATAACAACGAAATGGGTAAAAATCACGTGTCTAAGACTAAAAGACATGCAATGCTTCAAGTTACATCCTGTGCCGTATGATGAAACAATATTCTTTCTTACATCTGATTTCAATAAGTGTGTAGCTAAAGGTAATATTTTTGGTTAGCTTTCTTGCTATATGAACCGTGAAGTCATCATTAAATAAGGTAAACTACCTTCTTTTTTGAGTAGACTAGTCTGACAGATAACCAATTTATCTGTCTGTATGACTAGACTACTTCGGAAGCAGGGAAGTATAGCTTATCCAATAATGACTTCACGGTCAAGCAAGCTAACCAAAAATATTATCACCGGCTGTAAAGAATTTCGTTAAGTTTATTTCCCTCGAGTTATTTACCTTAACCTTTATGACATTCTTTAATAGTTATCCCATAAGGACGCGGTGTGTCAGTGTAAGATCATCCCGATGGCCGGAGGCCAGAGGGTGATCTTACACTGACACACCAAGTCCGAATGGGATAACTATTTTACATCCCAGCTGTTTTAGATTAGACGAAAAACCATTTACAATTCATAAAATCTAGAAAACGCCACACAACCATTATAATATACTTTATATATTACTATATGATTTATACCCTTTATGACCCCCTAACACGATGAGTAGATATCAAACAATGTCAACTCGCCCCACTGGCCAATCGGTCCACACTATATCGCCACTTCATGAAAAAATCGCCCCACTCTTGAAACTGACTCGCCCAACTTTGAAAAAGTGTAAAATCAAATTGAACAATCAGTCTGACAACTCATTTATTTAACGAAAAGGGTTTAAACCCACTGAGTAAAGGTCTGCCAACTCGTTCCAGTTATAAAAATATCTTGCTTCCTTTAAGTATGTTAAATTTCTGATAGTTCGTATCCAGTCGTCCTGGTGAAGTGGTATGTGTCGTGGCTTGATATGCTAAAGGTCTTAAGTTCGAATCCCAGCATATACACTGGATTTTTTCTACGTGAATTTTGATAGATAGTCTTCTCCGTATAATTAATTATAAGTTTTATACTGGATTTGACATTCCCGCCAAAATGTTACAGAACAAAGGAAAGCATGCATAACAAAGAAACTTAAACTGGGGTGATCTGGTAGGGGTGATCCGGCTCAGATCACCCCTGTTAGAACAAAGAGCTTGGATGTAATATAGTTTACAATACAGTACATAGCCTGATCCAGGTGGCCCTTCCGTGGGGAAAAAATGTTGATTATATAGGGAATCACTGAAGCATGACTGAACCCCCCCCCCCCTTTTCCTTTATGACTTTTTGGTCAGTCTCCGGGCACCCCTTATGAAATGTTCTAGATCCACCACTGCAGTATAAAGCAAATATTAGTTCCACATATATACCACTGAACATATTATCGATAACCACCCTGTCTAAGATAATTACGCCAGTGTTTGAGCAGAATTGTAATATTGATAAACATATCACTGGGGTTTTAAAAACTTCAGCCGAAAAGAAACATTATAAAACACAGGATTGTAAAATCCAAGTTGTCTCCCTTAGACCTGTTTTGATATTGACTTAACATTGTAAAGAAGTGATTGGACGAATTCAGTCCTCATTTCGCTGACAAGATAATGTTTTGTGACAAAGAATTCAGTTTTTGTGTTATAGTACTAATATTATTTTTTGTTAATTGAATATACAAATAAAACAAGACAAGAAAACACTACCGAGGGCGAACTCAGGTACTCCGGAAGGGGAAGAAGTTTCTCCTCTGCTGGTTACACCCGTAATGTTGATTGATTGATTGATTGATTGATTGTTGATTGCTTAAAACGTCCTCTCCGTAATGTTGAGAGTGGCAAGTAAAAATGGGTGATACATTGTATTCGGTGATGTCTCATTTAAGAAAACCGATGAATGGTTTAGGGCTGTGGCCGTTTGAACAAATCAGTTTTCCTTGCTCACAAATAGTCAATAAGTAACATTAACGGTCAACCAACCGTGTTTCCAAAATGAGAACATTCATCTTTTTATGTAAAATTGAGTTTAGTCTAGTCTTTCAAAAAAATTCCAGATAGTGTGAAATTTTTTAATCTCTATTAAACCTCATAGATTAACATTCCAAGTGTAACATACATTGGCAAAGTGGTAATAAAGGAAAACATTGTATCACTATGGTTGTATGTGTCAAACAAAAATTAAATAAGAAAATTATTTGAAAATAAATTTGAATGAAATTATTTACCTTCATTTAGTATACAGAGTGCTAAAAAAAGTATCCATATAAAATCAGCCATTTTTTTTACACGTATGGCAAAAACTTCACGGTGGTCAAGCTCAACATATATTGCAATGTTTTGTTTTGTACATAAAATTATATAATTTATATTTACTATGCAAGATTATACATGTCCATGATTAATTGAAAACCAGACCATCAAACTTATTCTGAGACACAATTAAATTAAAAGGATTTAATGTTATCATAATTTCATTTATTATAAAAAGTTCATTAATTATGGCTATTGTAAGACTTAAATATATAATACTTTGTCACATGTTAATCAATCTAATTTGGAATGTCAAAAAATCGCTTGCATAATTCAAATTTTTTAATTGGAACTTATTTGACATCAGATTCTTATTGCAAATAATTTATGCACATCAATAAAAAATGAATATAAACGTTAGTCTCCTTACAGTGGGTCGACTAAAATACATAATATGGGAAATCTCAAAATGGAAAAGTGAAAAAGATGCAATATTGGACAATTAGTTTTCACAGGATTCTTTACCGTGCACTTTGAATTCCCTTAAAGATGCTTCCGAGTTGCCGTCCCGTTTTGACCGTAACAGGACGGTACATGAATGCGCATATGGCTCAACAGAAAATAAAACATGCATATTCCGAAGAGGGAAATTTCGGGAGTCAGATGTCACTATTTTAAAAATTAAAATATGTCCTGCTATTCTGAAATATGGTAGCAACTATATAATATTCAGATATATGAAATGAGCAAAATAAGGAATTTCTTCAATTTTAACAATTTTAAGGTCATCCTTTGGCAGAATCGTTTCAATGGTGTTACTAATATAAAAACATTAAGTTATTAAAATAACACTTTTAAATACTAAAAAAACTATTCCAATTTGTTGATAAGGTTTAAATTACTACGTATTGTCATTATTTTTATAGGCATGGCTTCTTTTTGAACATAAATTGCTGAATAGATTGTTGTAAAACTTCGTATACATCCTAACAATCTTTCATTTTGTAATTAAAGTCGAATGAAACGAATGACTGGTGAAAAATTATGTGTATACAATTCTTGAACGAATAAAATTATGAATGGAAATGGGGAATGTGTCAAAGCGACAACAACCCGACCATAGAGGAGACAACAGCCGAAGGCAACCAATGGGTCTTCAATGTAGCGAGAAACTTCCGCACCAGGAGGCGTCCTTCAGCTGGCCCCTAAACAAATATGTATACTATGTCAGTGATAATGGACGTCATACTAAACTCCGAATTATACACAAGAAACTAAAATCAAAAATCATACAAGACTAACAAAGGTCAGAGGCTCCTGACTTGGGATAGGCGGAAAATTGCGGCGGGTTAACAATACGCATATATATATATCATAAACCATATCTTCTATTTTATAATTTTTAAGCATCCATATCGTATAATCGTCATATTTTTTTCTCTCGGTCTGTTATGATGTGAACATATGGCAGCTAATTAATTGTCGTGTTTGAAGCCGTAGTTTACCGATGGTCACCGTATAGTAAACAATCAACAAAGAAGGATGGATTTTGATTACGTGTATAACATGTACACTAAAATAAAAGTTTATTTCAGTGACAGATCCATGCATACTGCGGTGACCGGTTGAAGGTGAAGGTCACACTGAGTTCACTGCAAACGGAAATAATATCGGCGAATTGTTTCCTGGAAACAAACAATTGAAATATAGTATTTTTTTCTAAATTTTAACAAATTATAGAATTTTTCTAGAGAAAATGGTATATTTGCAAAAGTTTTATAATAAAAACAAGTCTTTTAGGTTTACTACTTTTAAAAAAACATATACATCGTTTTTTTTTTAATTTAAAGTTTCAAATGACTTTAACAAAATTATTTTCATTAACTTGTTTATATTATTGTAACTGGCGGATTTTTGCTCAAGGTTATTATTGCTTTTCTGAAATTGTATAACATTTGACAGCGATATAATACTGGTACTGGTAATTGTTCATTCATTCTTTTTTGTTTTGTTTTTTATTCACATTGTATCATCGATTAAATTTATTCGTTCAGTGTATGTTTACTTGTGTTAATACGTCGTTAATTGAATAAATATTTTATAGTGTGTCTTTTTATGTTGTGTTGATACATTATTGTTTAAGGGTGAAGGTTGGTACCTATTTAAACGTTTAACCCCGCTGCAATTGTTTGCACCTGTCCTAAGTCAGGAATCTGATGTTCATAAGTTGTCGTGTTTTGATGTGGTTCATTAGTGTTTCCCGTTTTTTATATAGATTAGTCAGGAATCTGATGAACAGTAAATGTCGTTTTTTTATGTAATTTATACGTGTTTCTCGTTTCTCGTTTTTTATATAGATTAGACCGTTGTTTTTCCCGTTTGAATAGTTTTACACTAGTAATTTTGGGGCCCTTTATAGCTTGCTGTGTGAGCCAAGGGTCCGTGTTGAAGACCATACTTTGACCTATAATGATTTATTTTTATAAATTGTGACTTGGATGGAGAGTTGTCTCATTGGCACTCATACCACATCCTCTGATATCTAATCAAAACTGAACACGGTCATATGAATTTGTGTTTTGTGTTTTATCTTTAATTTTTATGCCCCATTTATGAGCGTTATGTTTTCTGGTCTGTCTGTCCGTTCGTCCGTCCGTTCTTTCGTTCGTTCGTTCATCCGTGCGTCCGTCTGTTCGTTCGTTCGTCCGTCTGTTTGTCCTGCTTCAGGTTAGAGTTTTTGGTCGAGGAAGTTTTTAATGAAGTTGGAGTCCAATCAACTTGAAACTTAGTAAACATGTTCCCTATGATATGATCTTTCCAATTTTAATGGCAAATTAGAGATTTTACCCCATTTTCACGGTCCACTGAACATAGAAAATTATAGCGCGGATGGGGCATCCGTGTACTTGGGACACATTCTTGTTTTGTACTAATATCATTCTATCATATACCTAAATGTGTCTATGGTTCTGAACCCATCTTAAATCTTGAGTCAGATAAATGTATCAGTGTTTTATGTATACTTTGAAATTATATGTTACACGTTTTCTTAAGGGCTGTATATCTCTTGCATGTTAACCAGAACTGCACAACCTGCAAGTATTAGCCACATTTTCAGATCCCTTTGTTTATATTTAGATATGTTAAAAAAGGATGTTTTTTTTTTATATTTGTATGCTGGTGTCTAACGCCATATTGCGGACTAGCAGAGTAAATAACAGTTTCAAAGTCTAATGGTTTAGACAAAAAACCACTCATCAATGATACCAGGCTTATAATTTGGCACACACAAAGCGACATAAGGCTCAAAAGAAGATCTCCAATCTAAATAGTTGAGAGGTCAAATCCCAGCTGTAATCAAACAGAGGACTGCATGCATTAACTGCATGCTATCACGAGACTAGCAAGATAGTTTGTAAAATAATTTAAATTGATATCATATAATGGCCATGAATGTGGCTTCTAAAACCAATTGTCCTGCTCCAAAATGGATGTATACATAGAGGTCAACGAATGGTACTAATTAGTGGCCCTCTCGAGCCACTATATTAATTATATTTCATGGGGAATCTTTTGAGAAAGATGTTTCTATACAAACCTATTGTATTTTTTTTGTATTTTTTTTTTGTTGTTGTGGTTGTTGCTTGTTATAGTACAAATAGTGGCAATCACATCATAATAACTGTGGATATTTGCAACAAAATTTGCAACGTAATGTACGGTAACTTGATATAACAACAACTTTAAAAATTGTCTTTTTATTTAAAAGCTGTAAAAGTATATTGCACAAGCATTGTAAAAAAATATCAAAAATTCCCTTACTCTCTCTCTCTCTATCTATCTCCCACTCTTTCTCTCTCTCTCTCTCTTGATTTGATATTTTTGTCTTATAATGTTCCTGAAAACTTCAAATAATATCATGTTCCAATTGAGTTTGTTACACAGTACTCGGTTGTTCAGTTGTTTGATGGATATTCCTGTTCTCTGTACGTCTGGTATACCGCGGTGGTTGACCTGTAATAGACGAATGCATTCTTTTATATATTAATCTTTTATTTATTTTTACTCTGTGGTGATGACTCTAAGAATTGTCCAAGTGTTGGCTAGCAAGAACACAGCGTTAGAAAAACATACATATATATATAATTGAAGGTCATTTGTTCAATGTCATTTGGAAACATTTGTTCAGTGTCATTGGGAAACATTTGTTCAATGTCATTGTGAAAAGTTCAATGTCAGTGGGAATCATTTTTAAAATGTCATTGGGAAACATTTTTAAAATGTCATTGGGAAACATTTTTAAAATGTCATTAGGAAACATACAGATATATTCCATTGAAAGTCATTTGTTCATTATCCTCAAATCGCCGGGTTGCACAGGATGTTTCTTTAACAACGGGGAATGGTATTTAATGGAACTTAATGATAATCTAAGTGGAAATATAAAAAAAAAGGGGAAACGTGGATAATGTCCACTTTTGTAAAAATGTCTATACAAACCCTTAATGAAAGCTACACAAAATAAATAGGTTTGGGTGGGAATTTCAAAAGACCTGGGTTACTTGAAAACAAAATTCGATACCACCTTTTGGTGAAAATAGTTTTAAAATATGTATTATATAAGATTCAAATGACACGAAATTTATTTTGTAGGTTTTAAGAATTTCGATATTTCTTAGATTCAGATTAATTATCTTCAAAATGTAAGTATATTCCTTTACCCTTTCAGCCAGTTTTTTTCTGTGAACAAAATAACGAAATTGTATATAATTTTGGATGCCATGAATACGATTCAAATAGTCAACCTTTATTGGAATAATATGAAATTTGCCGTCACCTGAGCGTCCTAATGGATTAGTTGATACTGCTGTATTATGAATCAGATAGTCATCATTATCCAACATCCGTATATGTGAACAAGCAAGGAGAATAACAATGGTGATCAAAATGATTGCCACTATTCCACCAATTACCATGCCAACAATGGTCCCTGCATCGCTAAAATGAGAAATCAGATGTAAAAATCAAAGTTTAAAGCTTTGTAAAAAGGTATGGAGTGCTTCGCAGTATAATAAATTAATTCAACATGAAACAAAAATTATTGATCGGGACTTGAATACCAATACTGTAATTGTCTTCCGTATTTATATATATTATATATATATATAGGATATTCACAATTACATATATCTAATTAAAGCCAATTGAGGACCTTATCCACGTCATAAGGTGTAATGCCATTTATTTGAACTTGTCAGAAAAAAACATACTTGTAGTACATATTTAAAAGAAAATAGTTCCTACGCATGCATGAAACTTTAAAAACATGCAAAATATTTTGAATGTTTTTGTATTAAATGAAAGGTGAATGATTGGTGATAATTAAGAACACTTTTTGACATTTTTATCAATAACAATAAAGCATGAAATTAAAATAGGAGGCTAAAATGTGCCTGTTTGTTAGATCTGAAGTACCTGTCTTGGTACATCCGAAGTTTCTGGAACCTTTTCCGTCTTGGCTATGCAATTAAAGGTATGTTGATTTTTTCAGTATAAGACAACTATAAGTTGTTTCTTTGACATGCAATGATTGGCACTTAATTTGACATAATATAAAATAGCTGTGCCTACTTGAATTGATGAATTTAACATTAAAAGCATTAGTGTTGTACTTCCATAACTAAGGCATTCAGTAAGAACCGATGTTTTAAGTAATATTTTCAAAATGGCTGGAAAACTGATTGAAACTATTTTTTTTCGCATCGTGATGCCCAGGAAAAGTGGAGTCAAGAAGAGAACTTATCCTCGAAAAACAAATAGGATCGCAAAACTGCTTACCTACATGTGTGTGTGTTGATGTGAGCGATATATTAGCTAACATGTTAAATTTAGATAGGATACAATGATTCTTAGCTCTCGCAAAACTTTCAACGGTTAGGAAAATTCATTAAGTTTTGTAGCAAATTCTTTCCGCGCTTCATACAAAATGTGCTTTTACGTCCTCGCTTAAATTGCAAATAGAAACATTGAGTTTTTTTATTGCACTAGTGTTGCATCATATCAAGCTTGCTGTATGTATTGTATGATTGATATTATTTTATAAAAACTCGATGCTTCATTAGATAATGGTATTTTTTAATGCCTGGCCATATCTGTTTTCACTTACGGATCGCAAAAGTTTAGTTCTGCTGTAGAATTGCTGCATAGTCCAGCTACACTTTTCACTAAAAAGATATAAAGATATGAAGTCATTAACATTATCAATTATAATCATCTTATTTTGTAAATGCTTTCTTGATTGACTGCTTCAAAATTATTTAAGAATCTTGAATTCACTTTTTTTCACAGCTTTATAATTGTGTTTTCAGGCATTTCGAAGCGATGTTCGGCACTGAATATGTTATATCGTTAAAAAAAATCCATTTATAATTGTACCATGATAGACCTTTTAGATTTGAAGTCCAACAAGTTCGGTTAATGAAGATAATAACAAAGAAAATGAATGAAGAGAATAACAAATAAAACGACAATACTTCAAATAGTAGCCTCCATTTGGAAAGGAAACAACTACACGTGTCTGGGTTACCATTTGAGTGTTTTTTGTAAATTGTCTTTATTTTTTTTTTCTTATTTTCTTTATTAAATCTCACAGTGTAGATACTATTCTGTACGCTATCCGGAAGTCGCGATTTTCGAAGCGAGAACTTTTTTGATCACATTTTAAATTTGATGGGTATACTGAATTAAACGGTAAGTTGATCATCTGTGCATTGCATAAATATAGATTCTTACACTGCAACAAGTGTATTACGATATTTCTCCACTCGAGACAGTTAAATTTTATTATTTAAAGCGCGAGGCTTGCCGAGCCCTTTAAATAATAAAATTTAACGGTCGAGAGTGGAGAAATATCGTAATACACGAGGTATAGTGTAAGAATCTGTTTCTCTAATGCTTTTTATCGTTCTTTTTCAAAGATTTTCAGAAAATTGTGCTCTTTATATGCGACGTCATCAGGCAAGGTCGCCTTTTTTCATGACGTCACAATAGGAAAATTGAGAAGAATACAAAACATTTTGACGTCATAATCAAATTTCGACTAATCATTTGCCGAGAACAGATTTTTCACTAGTGAGGAGAAATATTTTTCTCACACCGGTCAGGAAATGTGAAAATAGCACAAAAATTAGAGAATGATTAATTCAGCCGACATCGATATTCTCAAATGGTTTAGAATTAAATTCCACACATTCATTATTCGTATCTTTGCCTTAATCAAGAGATTTTCAAGTGCATCACTAAGAAAAATCAGTCGGCGAACCTAAAAACAATCTTTTTACCCTCTTTGTGTACAAATTAACGTAAAAACCAGACTTAATTAACTAAATGAAGTATATTTCAAGTGGTGGTAAAAGTTTCAACCAGATCTTTGAAGCCAGAAATAAGAAAATTACACTTGTTTGAATTTCTCACTGTACGATCAGTCTCGCTTGTATATTTTAAAACTGTATGATCAGTCTTTATGTCACTGTATTCTAGTGGTGATTTCAAAGTTATTTACGATACATTAGGAGGTGGCATTTTTCTAAATAACACAAATATATTTCAATACATTCACATCCTGAAAACTTATGAAACATTTTTTAGCTAAATAGGGTGTACTCGACTTACTACATTAAGTATAAGGATGTTTAAATGTTGCTAAAATAAGAGGAAGGTTTGATGTATTCTAGTATATAAGCTTCAGAAATGTCCTCCGTTATACTTAAAATTGTTCAAACACACAGATTTAGTTGTTATATAAAAATGCATGTATTTACACACATTCGAGGCCGTACTGTAGCCTATCATTGATCACAGTTCCTTCACTTTGTTTAAGATGTAGAGCTGTCTCTTTGACACTCAATTGTACACCACTTTGTCAAGCGGGGGGTTATAGTGATAAAAAAGTCCGTCTTTCCGTTCGTCCGTTGGACCGGTACAATATGTTTCGCCGGTTTTGTAAGCGCGTCTCCTCATAAACCCCTTTATATACATTGGGGGTTCCGGCCATTTTTAAATGGAGAGGGGGTCCAATCCAGGAGAAAAGGGGATTTCAAATATATGTTCCCATACAAATGCATTTATAGTTAAAAAAGGGTTTAAAAATGCCGGATCCCCTTTTTTTGAATCCGTCACTGATATAACTATTAATTAATCTTATTCGGATTCCTTATCATAAATGATAATATAAAAAAGAAGATGTGGTATGATTGCCAATGAGACAACTATCCACAAAAGACCAAAATGACACAGACATTAGCAATTATAGGTCACCGTACGGCCTTCAACAATGAGCAAAGCCCATGCCGCATAGTCAGCTATAATAGGCCCCGATAAGACAATGTAAAACAATTCAAACGAGAAAACTAACGGCCTTATTTATGTAAAAAAATGAACGAAAAACAAATATGTAACACATAAACAAACAACCACTGAATTACAGGCTATTGACTTGGGACATGCACTTACATAAATAATGTGGCGGGGTTAAATATGTTAGCGGGATCCCAACCCTCCCCTAACCTGGGACAGTGATATAACAGTGCAACATAAGAACGAACTATAAAAATCAGTTGAAAAAGGCTTAACTCATCAGATGGACAAAAATACAAGTGGACGTGGACGAATACTTATACATCCTGACACAAAAAGACGCAATGAACAGATCTGAGAGTACTCGCAGTTATCTGACAGCTAGTTCAAAGCCACTAACAACTAATAAAAAAAATCATGCATCTAAGACTAAACTATCAATCCGTACACATCAAACATCCAATGGATTTAGTGTAAAAACGTCATAAACAGCCAGAGAAAAACATGACCTTGTGCAATGCCAAGTTACAGGTATCGACAGATTGTAGATCCATGAATATGTATATGTATATAACATACTAGTAATATTTAGTTTGCTTTTAATATAATTACTGATAACAAAATCAATATTTATACCAATAAAAACAATATTCAATGATCTTATTACAGTGTTGAATAGGTAACCTTTTAGAATAAGTTTATTTAAAGGAGCGACAAGTTTACATGGATCATTTCTAAATTTCCGGGCACGGTTAACAACATTTCCGGGCACGGTTAACAACATTTCCGTAAAATTGAGGATGTGCTATCCCGTTTGAAATAAGTTGTCTACAGGTACAATCAAACTTCAAAACCAAATCTTTATATCTATGGAAAAATTTAGTAAAGGTTTTAAGTGATTTATGGTAACGATATCCCTGGTTTAATAATTTACCAGTAATACATAGGTTGCGTTCGTTAAAATCAAAAACGTCACAACAGACACGGGCATAGCGAACAAGTTGTGAAATATAAACACCGTCAGATGGTGCCAAAGGAACATCACCATCTAAAAATGGAAAATTAACAATAGGGAACCAAAAATCGTCTCTTTTGTCGTAAATTTTAATGTGGAGTTTCCCGTTTAATGACTGTATTGTGCACCGTCTATTTCGAATTTTAGTAAAAATCTTTTATGGGGTTACTTTATATAAGATACGGACTTGAACATTGCATTATACGAGGGCACCCATCAGGCATTTCCAACACCTCCTAAACCAATCATTAAAGTTTTCTGAAACTGCTCCATTTTTACTCTATTAATGCATTATGGACCTTCTATTTCTGTAAACTTACCAAAATTATATCACATGAATTAACCCCCTACGCAAAGCTGTCTTTATCCATTTTTTGTTATTTTAAAAGAGACAAGCTTGATTTATGTTATCATCAATTGGTCAAAGGAGGGTGTCTTCCCGATTGTCCCACTTTTTTAAATTACAGTTAAAAGGTAGTGGAATTTTGTGGGACAATCGGGAAGATGTTTGTGGGACAATTGGGAAGTTTAATTGTGGGACAATCGGGAATTGTTTTTATTGTAATTAATCTGTTTTTATGGTGTGCAGTAGGTAATTACAGGTGACTAATCTATTTTCTTGTAAAATATGAAAAAAACAAGAACATAAAGTGAGTATTAAATATGTTGCACATATTAATATGAAATACATGTATCATCAAACATAGAATATAATGTAAAGTAAAAATTATCAGATATTTACCACGGGCCGTCAGGCACTACTCATTTCTTCATTATATGATAAAGGGTTTCAATCAAGCATTTTAGAACACAATTGATTACATAAAGCACACATATTGTAGAAGGTTCAACAATAAAGCATACATAATACATAAGTATATCATTAAAGCATAATCATACATAAAACATACATCATGCACAAAATATCATAAAATTGCAACAAATCTAGTCCAAATGTAACAAATAGGTGGCAGTTCATACAAAAAAATAATTACTAACTTTAATTAGATTATCAAATCAAATTAAATTCATTTATACTCTTCAACTTCGTACTTCATACTTTATTTGGCCCTTTTAACTTTTTGGATTCGAGCGTCACTGATGAGTCTTTTGTAGACGAAACGCGTCTTACGAGCCGCCGAATGGGACTCCGTACCCGTACGTCTGGCGTATGTACAAAATTTAGTCCTGGTACATGTATCTATGATGAGTTTATTTACAACCACTGGGTCGATGCCACTGCTGGTGGAGATATATTTCCCCGAGGGTATCAACAGCCTAGTAGTCATCACTTTTGTGCTGACATGAACTATCATTGATATGGTTATATTTATAAATTAACTGTTTACAAAATTTTGAATTTTTGAAATTCTAAGGCTTTTCTACCTCAGGCATAGATTACCTTAGCAGTAATTGGCAAAACGTTTAGGAATTTTGGTCCGTACTGCTCTTCAACTTCGTACTTTATTTGGACCTTTTAACTTTTTGGATTCGAGCGTCACTGATGAGTCTTTAGTAGACGAAACGCGCGTCTGGCGTATATACAAAATTTAGTCCTGGTATCTATGATGAGTTTATATTTAACTAATATTGCAATGTAGGCCTATGCATTATTTTACTATTTATTTAGAATTTAAACAAAAAATATTACTTTTATTTGTACCTTTTTTCCTTTAAATGTACCGGTAAGCATTATTTTGTTATTTATTTTGAATTTAAAAAACAAATATGATCATAAATGTTGGTATTTGTATTTGTTTTATAAATAAAAGTAACATTTTAGATATATTTTTTTGAATACTAAATGTTATATTATTTAATGAAAAGTGCATTAATTTCAACAAAAAAAATCATATTTAATACTTAAAAAAATTGATATAACCAAAAAATAATACTTTGAATTGGTAATAATAAATTCTTGTTATTTTAACAACACAAACACCAAGTCTACTGTTTATTTAAGAACATTTCACATAAAAAAAATAATGTGGGACAATCAGAACTTTTCATGTGGGACAATCAGAACTCTAAAATTTTAAAAAGTGGGACAATCGGGAATAAACCCAAAGGAGGACGGTGTAAATAATCTTTAAAAATGTAATAGCTATAAACAGATAAATGTAACGATACACTATTACAAAGTCCACTAGCGAATCATGTATTACTTTTTAGGCATTTGATTTTAGATAAGACTGATGGAACAAAAATACAGTTATTTTGCCATCTAAAAAATTCATCAGAAATATATTTGTATTGTCTAATGAAAGTAATTACACGTTATAGTTCCCTGGATATTTCATAATATCACATATACACGTATATACCTTCAAATTGCTGTTGTTTTTTCTTCAAAATCACGACTGGTCATACAGTCAAAAAATCTGAAATCGCTTCTAGAATACAGTCAGTTCTAGACTGATCGTACAGTAATTTATTTTGGGATCCTCAAGGAAAACATATTTTTTATGGGAAATACGAATATCCTACTTAAATACGAGAAGAATATTGAAACAGTATATATTTAACTGTAAACTGATGCAAATATTTGCAATAAAAGATTATTTGCTTTGTACTACGAGAGCAAAATTGTCCATCGATTTCACTTTTTTCTACCAAGTTGATGTGATGCACACGTATATTTTATATTCTAATGCATGTTTTTGTTACAGTAACTCATATTTATGATGCTATTTATACCTTGAAGATGTTCAAAGCACTTTATAGATATAGGAGTAAACAAATGATGAGAAAAGTTACCGTAGGCAAAACCGTACTGTTAGCCAGTTGGAAATCATCGCTTCGAAAATCGCGACTTCCGGATAGCGTACAGAATAGTATCTACACTGTGAATCTCGTATCTTTATAATCTTATAATAAGTCAGAGTGGATAATTCGTAATGCTCTATATTTTTGTGTAAAACCGAGAGAATAGTGACGTTAGGAACGTTTACAATAATATTATTTCAAAAAGTGCTTTATAAATATGAACTATTGAGTGTCATTTTAAAGTACAGCCTGTGGACAGTAGAGTAACGACCTGTGTACTACATGTCAGAAATATGCATATGGTTGGTCAAAACCTGTTTACAAGGTACAAGTCCAGCCACCGTGACTGATAATCTAATAATTGATTCAAATTCTAGATAGTGTAAACCTTGTAAGAATCATAAACGGGAAAATTATCATTATTGTCACTCCATCGATTTCACCATTCGATGGCAGTGAAAAGTGCGAAAGATAATACATGTTTTTTACACTCAACTACAAAAGAAACAATTATCGCTATTTTACTAGTTTAGCCAGAGGACAATAATCCGATTATTATTGCATAATAATGGACAATAAAGATATATTTTATCACAACCTTTTATAACGTTTCAAGATCATTAACTTTAAAAGAATGTATAAATGTATTGTAAACTATTGCTTTGGCGGTATTCCCCTCGCTTTCAACCTGTACACTAGTTATATGTTTGTATATTTTGTATGCGGTGTTGCGTTTAAAACAGCCACAGTGCCAATTAAAGATCAAAATGTAATAGACCAAAAAATAATAGACCAAAAACTTTAATGTAATCCGTTGGAATTTACCTCGTTTGGTAGAACAAATTAAATATGGGAAAATAAGATGCTAAATTCTAAAAAAAAAAAAATATTGTTGTGGAAACAAATACTGTTAATTTTTCAGTTTTCCAGGGCAACTATTGCACATTTGACCTTTATCAGTAAAACATATATACGAGTCAACCGTTTGTTTGACAAACAGTCGATGTATTTCGATTTTAATAAGATGCACTTTAATTCTGGATGGAATCGATATATTATTTGTAAGACTGCTTAGCACTAAGGATTAATTTTTATAGTAACTTACTAGACAAATCCTTGTAAGCACCAAGACGAAAATATTACCATTGCAAGAAAATTTGTGTTGCACATGAATGATAAATGTTTAAAAAACAAACAAAACAAAAAAAAATAAACATCATAAAATATTCAACTTTGTTTAAAAATCGTCGCCTCCCCATTATTATAATATTGGACTGTAGGTCGCTTTATTAAGACTTTCAGAAATGCATAATATTATTATGGGTTTTGTTCTTTTTATCTAAAGAAAATAAATATATACCGATATATGTACCATCGAAAGTTCTTTTTTTTTTACTATAGTAATTTTTCAATCAAATTCTTTTTTTGAATTATCTTCGTAAATTAATTTTGATAAGTTTAATATATTCTTAAATAAAGAAAACATAGACCATACAGAATAGAATGTCTTACCGTTTGTCAGAATAACACATGAGCACACATACACAATTAGTATCATTTTAACATTTTATTTTAAACCTCATACATGTACATGTATAGTGTATACTAATGTTCTAGGTATTGAGTACATGTATGTAAATATTGACTTATATATTTTAATGGATGAATTATTTAGAAATGACAAATAAAAAAAATCTTTTTCATTGGGCGGTGTCACAGTCCACATGATTAAGCCCTTTGTAAATAATTACCCTTTTATATTACACAACTAGGTGTAAAACATTGTTTGATACAAAGATTATAATCTTCCGCCATTATATCCTGTAATGTTCTTTGAATACTTTAACATTTGTGGTAACTTGACTGTTGTAAAATCAAGTATTACCCAATATTAACTAAGTTCTGTTAGCTAAATACTTGTTATATATTAAATTACGTCAGCAGGCTTTCAATTGAAGGACACATATATCTTTATATAAAAAGCATTATAGAATGAAATTCAAAACAGTGTGGCTGTGGCCATTGATTGACACATTAAATTCATCCATTGACTGGGACAATTTAGGTGAACGTTTGTATGTAACGACCACTGCTCACTATGTACTTTTTAAAGACACTTAAACTATGGGGTCACCAAAGGTTCTCAACACCTTAATAAAGTAATTCGAAAAACTAATCAGAAATAACACGATGTTTTGATTTATATCAATTATATAAATCAAAACATAAAGGTTATTCCTGATTATTTTTTTGAACTATTTTATAATTAAAGGCGTTAAGAAACCTTTGGTGACCCCACAGTTTAAATGTCTATCGTAGGTACGTCGTGAACAGTGGTCGTTACAGACAAACGTTCATGTAAATTGTCCCAGTCGATGGATGAATTTAATGTGTCAATCAATGGCCACAGCCATACTGTTTTGAATTTCATTCTATATGAATTCGGTAGGTACATATGAACGCATAAGACCATGGAAGTAATATTTAATTACTTCCATGATAGGACCAACACACCTATAGCCGGGCGTTTAACATACTAGTTTACAATGTAACAGTCCACAAAAAGACATTTTGTACCAAAGATCAAATCTATTTGTTCAGTAAATGTTCACTTGTGTTAATATGTATTTTGATTGAGTTAAGCCATTTCATTTGATATATTTTTATAGTGCTTCTTTTTATGTTGTAATGTTACGCTATTGCTTCAGATAAGGGTGAAGGTTGGTACATATTTAAAAAAACGTTTAAATCACTGCATTTGTTTGCACTTGTCCTAAGTCAGGAATCTGATCTGCAGTAGCTTTTGTGTGTTGATATTGTTCATAAGTGTTTCTCGTCTTTCGTTTTTTATATAGATTAGACCGTTGGTTTTCCCGTTTGAATGTTTTTTGGGCCCTTTATAGCTTGTTGTTCGGTGTGAGCCGAGGTTCCTTGTTGAAAGACCATACTTTGACCTATAATGGTCAACCTTTACAATAGTGACTCGGATGGAGATTTGTCTCATTGACACTCATACCACATCTTCTTATATCTATTGTATGTCACTCTAACCGTACACATTATTCTACATGCAAGAAAGGGAACAGTGGAAACATTGGCTTTGACACAATTATGAGACACATACATATCTCATTTCTTGCTGATCGGGTGGTATATTTCTCACGGGAAACGCGCAGTGAAAACATAAAAAATATATTTCTATTTAGAACCAGTCGTGATATAATGCATTGACGGTGTTTTGTTTGTTATAAAAACTATCGTGATTTTGATGCCGATCTAACTGTTAACCTAAAACATGTTTACCATCTGATACCTTTGACATTGTTTATAACCTCTTCTCTGAAACCGTCATGTTTTACAACGCATATTATAGTGTGTTTGTAATACCACATTGGCTACATGTTTATACGGGGAGGGCTAAAATCTAATAAAAAATGCTTAACTCCTCCGCACTGTTATGTACCTGTCCCAAGTCAGGCTCTGTCGCTGAACTGGTACTACATATTGTTGTTTAGGAGCCAGCTGAAGCCCAACTATCGCTGTGGTGAAGACCATTGGTGGACTTCGGCTGTTTTGTGTTTTTTGGTCGGGTTGCTGTGTCTTTAACATATTCCCCGATTCCTATTTCAATCTTAAATGTATATGTATGAAGGATAATATAGTCTTAGCTAAATTTTATGATTTTGTTTGTAATTTGCAGGGCATAACTCATGTTTTCTAAATTTTGATTGATTCATGACACGAAAAAAACTGATTTAAATGCTTGATCAATTTTGCTAACAGTCTAGTGATACCATGATATTCATTTATACTTGTGGTTTTAGTGGCGATCTAAAATCCAAGATGGCCACTACCGATCGCGAGGAACATATAGTTTAACATTGTCCATTCTCTAATAATGGTTTTACATGTAAACAGTATTTTTTTTTCTGTGTCATAAATTAAATGAAGCTAGTCTTTAAGGTATAAAAAAAATCCGTCAATCTCTCAGTTCTGATGTAGGGATGATATTTGGGGTATATTCTGGAGGTGATATTGCTGGTATACACGACGGTCGAATAGAATGTCCATGTAAAGAACTGTTAGTTGCATTCTGTTCACAAGTGTTATCATCTCTAGATCGGCTTATCGAATTCGTCAATGGTGGGAGTCTAGAATTAGGAAACAGGGAACTGTATCTAGGAGGTCCTAAAGGCGGTCGATCAAGATTCACTGAAAAAGAAAGCATAAATATATAAGATGGTTCAGTGAACCTTGACAATGATTATCAGCACCATAACATTTGTATTAACATGCAGGCGACCGCAACATCGATCAAGGCCAAGAGGTTATAAAAATTTCTGAAAAAACGACCAATTTATATATTTCTACCGGTTATATTTCTTCATAGTAAATGATTTGGAAAGAGTGTCGTCTGGTTAGTTAAGGAAGTTCAGCGGTATACCGCCATCTTGAATTGTACAATCACAGTAAAAATCGGTCTAGTTCTTTGCCCAAATCTGCAAATTTGGAGACAGATTTGCAATTTATTCCTGATTTATTGGTCAAACTGTGTATTTATATAAAGAAAACTTAGTTATTCATTGCATTATCTAAAAAAATTTTAACAAATACCAAATATTTGTGCTTTTAGAATTTTCAACTAAGCCATTTAAGGGGAGATAATTCTTTTAGTACAAAATTTATACTGGACATACAGGGAAATTTTCATTTTTTACTTGTAGCAAGAAAAAAAGTTCGGTGACACCATTTTTTATTTTTATTTTCTTAAAATATATTATAAAACCTTTCTTCTCATATTTAATCTCAAAATTCTGTCTCATAGATTTCTTTGTATGCATAAAAATGGTGTTTTTTTCCAGGAACAACCTAAGCAAGTTTTGGCAATTTTGAAAGACTCGTTCCTTGAAAAATTGAGCGGGGACCCATACTTTTATCATTTTTTGGAAAAAAAGAAGCATATAGTAAAATATTTGATTGTGCAAAGTATAGGAAAATTTTGTCATTTTTTTTCTATACCCCCTGAAGTACCTTAAGGCAATCTTTAATCCGATTGTTAAAATGTTGTAAACGAGAGAAATCTTAGAAAAATCACTTGGTTCTTGTTTGGATAAGTGTCAAAATATTGTGGGAAGTTGCATATACTATTTTGAAAATATATAAGAAATAAATAATTGGATAAATAATACGCCCATTTCTAGATTTAGAAACTAACTTCAAGTATTCGTAAAGCGTTTTAGGTTCATATCGTCCGAAAAGCATTCACCTATTTTGTACTGGTATATTTAACATACATACTACACAGAAGATCTTTATAAGAAAATTATAGTATACAATGATTATAGATGAAAAAGTCCGTCAAAGGTAGTTTCATCTCGACTTGAAGTAAATGTTCTGCAACTAATAGTTCGGTTCTTTTAGACTATTATTATAGTGAAGTAGGTCGTTGGTTCAATCCCTAACCAAGACGAACCTCTCTTGGAGACCACGCTACAACGCACATAGGTGACTAGAATTATAGAAGAAAATGATTCAAAATGGTAATGATGGATCTTCAACTTTCACCTAATGGAGGTTAAATTAATCATTCAAATCTGGCGTGTAACTAAAAAAAAATATTATAACAAATTTTCAAAGAAGTAGAACTCATGATATCGCGGTCTACTGTTATCTAGACAAGAAATCTGTAGGTGTATAACTGACCTGTAATATTTGTTGTATTTCTTTGAGTGTCTTGAGACGGTTGTACAGAACACACTTTGGACTTACAGCAAACTGAGACGATAAGACATGTTACAACCACTAGCATTACACATATACTTCCGAGAACAGCACCTAAAATAGTTCCATCAGAACTGGGGGAAAAAGATTGTACAAAACTGTATTATAATATGAGTTAGTATTTACATTATTATTGTTATTATTGTTGTTATTGTCATTGTTACAAATTTCAAGTTAAAAAACATGGAGCATGTGAGGAAATTGTATCATAAGACCAGTCTACCTTCTCCAATGCAGCGAAATAATACTAATTTGTACCAAGGATTTTTTTCTGGAAAGAAATACTCCCAGGATTTTCTTCTCGAGTAAACGGAATAGTGTACGTCCTTATATAAGTTATCCTAGTTTTATGTCTATAGTCTAATTTCCTCTTTGAAGCTAACTGAAATAACTAACGATATAAAAATATTAAAAGGAGATGTGGTAAGGTTGCCATTTGGACAACACCATTCACCACCAGAGTTCAAATGACGTGGGTAATAGGTGTAACACCACTAATTCAGGCCCGGCCAGAAAGCACATACCAGAAAGTAGTACATATTTAACACAAAATAGTTCCTACGCATGAGTGTAACTTTCAAAATATGTAGAATATTTAGGTATTTTTGGTATCAAATGAAAGCTGAAGGACTGGTGATCATTGTAGAACACTTTTGGACTTTTAGTTTTGAATATTAAAAAAACTGCACCAAATTTTAAAAAGAGGGTACATTTTGTCTGTTTGTCAGATCTGAAGTACCTGTTTTGGTACATCTGAAGTTCCGGGAACCAGTTCTTTCTTATATGCAATGCAAGGTATGTTGATTTTTTCAGTACAAGACACCATAAAGTGTTGCTTTGAAATGCAATGATTGCCACTTTATTTGAACTTAAAATAAAAGAGGTGTGCCTGCTTGAAACGGAGGAATTTAACATAGAAAGCAATGGGACCATGAATTAGTGGTGTACTTCCAATACACCTGGCAGATATTTTTAAAAGAAATTTTGGTTCAATTTTCGTCGGCATGTTTCTGTGTCGAACGCCATCTAATCACGGACACTTTGTTAATTCTACAAGAAGAATCTATATCTGCCACGGCTGGTAATTTACACACGCAGAACAATGGATTCTGCTATGAAAACCGTGAGAGGATTTTCCGGTTGTGCTTGAGTGGAGTAATTGTCACCGCTTCAAAAGGTATGTACATTTCTAAATCGCAATTTTCTAATTCAACTGATTCAAATATTGAAAATCGGAGAATGCTATGCTGTGGTGAATACTTTAACGAAGAGATACATGTATCATTTACTGTTGTACATGGAATGCAACTCCTACAAAATCAGAAATATGGTTCGGCCCGTTATTAACCAAACGAGTATTATACTTATATGGTCTGACCATGACCATATGCATATGGTCCAAATACTCATATGATCCGGAACATAACCAACCAAACTTTTCAGAGAAAGTGATTGGTTCAAGTTTTTTGAATTTTTTATATTTTTTTTAAAGGGTGAAAGTAAATATTTTGTCAAAATTTTATGAAAATTAAACGAGCCAACTTAATTTTAGTTAGTCAAGGTGTTCGGTACCACCTTAATATATATTGTTATATTAAGGTATATAGGGGGGGGGGGGAATCTGAGACAAGTGCCTGTGCTAAAGATTGTACATGAAAAAACACATTTGTGTGCTTAAGAAAACTATGAGATAGAATTTTGACATAAATTGTGGGAAGATAGGTTTCACAATGTGTTTGAAGAAAAAGAAAAAAATAGTGTCAACGATTTTGTTTTCTTACTACAAGTAAAAATTAAAATTTTCCCAATCAGCCCAGTATATATTTTTTTACGAAAAGAGTTATCCCCGATTATTTGAAAAACATATGTTAAAAACACAAAATTTGATGTTTGTTTTATTATTTTGATTTATACAATAAATTACCAAATTTTCTTTATATAAATAAACAGTCTAACCAATAAATTGCAAATCTGTCTCCAAATTTGCAGATAGGCAAAATTTTAATTTTTACTTGTGAAACCAATTAATCAGAACCGATCCCCTTCACGCATGAAATAATGAAGATTTGTTGTTTTAAGATTTATTAAGACGTCTATCAACTTCAGACAGCGTACAGGCCACTTAAAACGACATGCATATCCATTGACCGAAAAAAAATTGAACTTGTAGGTCTGTTAATAAAACCATGATTGCAAAATTAAAATGTCATTTTTTTCGCCAATTTATCGTGGGGCCACTGATTTTGTAGGAGTTTCACTCCGTGTACAACTGTAAACGATACATGTATCTCTTCTTTAAAGTATTCACCACAGCATATAGCATTTCCTTATTTTCAATATTTTGATCAGTCGATTTAGAAAGTTGCGATTTAGAAATGTACATACCTTTTGAAGCGGTGACAATTGCTCCACTCATGCACAACCGGAAAATCCTCTCACTTTTTTCATTGCAGAACAAATTGTTCTGCGTGTGTAGATTGTTGCGGTCACGCTTGGTGTCACATTTGAATTGAAGATATGCGACCTGTATTACCACTCCTATAGTCTCAAAGGAACTTTTATCCTAACAAGGTTTCATTTATTTACTGTAGTGTTACGTGAAAAGAATATCAAAATATTTCCGATGGACAATAATCAAGTGTTCTAGTATATAAATATGTTATACCTTGAAGAACTGTCGTTTCCTTCACCACTTACAAATTGACCTAAAAAAAGTTGCTAATATAGTTAAATATTCTAAAATTTTATTGAAAATGTTGCTACTATATAAAGATTCCTTGTATTGTTTATTGTGTACAATGGAAATTCTATAAATCTTCGTTTTATGTGTCGTTAGGGTTCTGTCTCATTGATTTATACCTCAAATAATCGTTTAATTTGTCGTTGGGTTGTTGTCTCATTGATGTATACATCGGTTCTTCGTTTTTAAAATGTGTCGTTGGGTTGCTGTCTTTCACGTTTACAGAAAATCTTAGTTTAATTTGTCGTTGGATTGCTGTCTCGTTGTTACCTTAAATCTTCGTTTAATTTGTCGTTGGATTGCTGTCTCATTGTTACCTCAAATCTCCTTGTAATTTGTCATTGGGTTGCTGTCATTTTGTCACATACCCCAAATCTCTGTTTATTCATCAGAATTGCCATAGAACAACAGCCTATTTTTATTTCCCTAATTACAGGGCCCATGAAGGACATACAATCAGATACAATTGATTGACTTAATTCTATATAACAGGATTCAATAAATTAAAGATCTTGGTAGAACCGGTGACTTGAAGTATGTAAAATACACTTACCAACTAATTCATAGCAAATTAAAACAAACACGATTTTAGATCCCACTATTGCATACATTGCAGATAAATGATCCAAAATATATTATTTTGAATAAATACATGATTGCATTATAAGCAGTTTACCGTGCATAGCGTGTCCATATAGACAAAAGAATCAGTCATTTTACAAATTTTACACTATTAAATTAAGTTATATTGTTTAAGTAAACATGTATAACCTTTCATTTTGATTAAATAATACTTTCAGTATTCCAAATGAACAGTGTCTGATTGGTTGTCAGTGGTAAACAATGATATTAACATGTAGTCCTCATGTGCATTATATACAATAAAAATTAAAACTGGACGTTAAGGATACAACACTTAAGCAATGAAAATTATGTAAAATGTAATTGCTTACTTGATTAATCTGAGTATACGTTGTTCATTCCAAATGCTTTTTTGGGCTGTTCAAAACAAATTACATTTATATGACTTGATCATGCAATGCAGTGTACTAAGTTTATCACTGGATTTGATGCTGAATTCTGTATTTATTTAAAAAGTACTTATATCTGCCTTGATAGCTGGATCCATTTTGAACTACATAATTTGTATATTCTGCAACGTTTACGTAAACAGAGGGTCATTTGTACTTTTGCAATCTTTTCTTATTATACAATGTATAACTCAGCAATTGTTAAGTTAGAATAAACTCATTCATAATTTGTCATTGTTGTAAAAAAAACTCGTTTCATTGCCGTTTAGTTTGAATAGCTTAATACGTACCAAAAGGTAACATATTTTTCTACCAAAAGTCCTACCTCCTGTCGCTAACTAGATTTTGGTATTGCACGACAAAATGCATTTTCTAGATTGCTTATGACGTCAATACCTAAATCTGTTGGAGGTTTACTGGTTTGTGTTTTAGTCTGAAAGGATTTTTTTTAATTGGCTTTCAGTAACTTTAAAAAATGAACACTTTATATATCAGATCGATACGTTATAATTTGAAAAGAAAAACCAAAGATATGCATGATCCATGACACAAAATCAGTACATTTACAACTAAAATCACATAAAAAGCAAAATAACAGTGCTGTTATTGCTGTTTTTCATCTCAAAGTCACAGTACCCTCACCACGTAGCAAAAGTAACTCTCACTTCATTGTTGTTTATGTTTTCTTCTATTTATTGTGTATTATGCATACCGATCTGACGAGTCATGCTCTAGCACATTTTTTAAAAGTGTGTTCTAATTCTATGTTGTTACACCATTGTCCACGTAGTTAATGAAATTTTGAGCGCTTACAAATCTGTTTAATCTTTCCACGTTCTTCATGTGCATGTCCAATACAATTAGCATGTAATCGGTTTGTTTTCTTTGTCTTATATAACCGAATAATTACATTAGATGTATGTTTCATTATAATACGTTATTCTGATTGGCTTGTTTCATTATAATACGTTATTCTGATTGGCTTGTTTCATTATAATACGTTATTCTGATTGGCTAACTAGCAATCTCGTGATATTCCTTAATCAATTGCATTACACAATGCAACTTTTCATTCATGATGACACGAGGTCTCACAATAAAGTGCACAGGTAAATGAAATAAAAATTTGATAAAAGGCGTGTTTTCATGATCCTATAGGTAAAAATGTAATTATAAGTATTGAATGCCTTTTTTTGTAACTTTATAGGGTTGACAAAAAAGATCATTCAATTCTTAATTGTTTTTCGTTTATTGTAATATAAGTTGCACGTTAGTTTTCTGTAAATCTCTTGTACTTTACTTCTAGAAAACGGTGTTTCTTTTACTCGTTGTTAAACCTTGTGGTTCAACGTAATTCATCATGCATAATTGTCTCATTGCCATCATACCAAATAACTTAATTTTCATAGATCCTGATCAGCTGGTTTTTGGCTGTTTTAACTATTATGTCTGTTTGTTTTGTTGCATCTTTGTCAATATAATGGAATTTGATGCGACTGTCATACAAGTGAGAGGTTTAACTAGCTATAAAACTAGGTTCAATCCACCATTTTCTACCTAAGAAAATGCGTGTTCTAAGTCAGGAATATGACAGTTGTTATCCATTCATTTGATGTGTTTGAGATTTTAATTTTGTCATTTGCTTAGGGACTTTCCGTTTTGAATCAGATTCCTCGGTGTTCAGTATTTATATGATTTTACTTTCAACAATGCTAATATCTGTTCTTATTCTTCAGTTGTGTAAAACGTTTTAAAATTTATAATCTATATTTTGTAAATGGGGATTATTATAGTTTCTTGTTTCAAAAAGATTTTTTTTAACCAAAAATTACATGTATTTTCTAAGGGGAGCAGTTTTTAAGTATTAGAAAGGAGTTTAACAATAATTGCAGTAAGCACTTTCCCTATTCCTTAACTTTGACATCACTGAATGATATAAATCACTGAATTTACACCATGACAGGTACCACATGGGAAGTAGGATCTGATTCACCTCTTCCGCACCTGGGATCCCCCTCTTTTTTATGGGGTTCGTATTACTTTAGTTTTTCTATGTAGTGTTTTATAGACTTTTTTTACTTTTCGGGGTTTTTTTTTACGATGGCATTGTCGCATTACCTCCGACTTATGTATTTTGAAAGTGCATTTTGTATCTTCTCTTTCTTTCTATAACAACAGTTTGGTCAGATAAATCTTTTCGACAAATTATTGCCCCATGAAAAATTAGCTGACCCTGTATATTCCTATTTAGTGTAAACTGTCTCGTTGTATCTGCAGCGTTGATGGTATAGGCTTTTCTTGATATGAACACTATTGTTCAAAATCGGAGATTGTCAAAAATTTGACGATCAAATGATATAAAAGATATAAATTGAAACAACGATTTAATGACATTTGACGTTTGTTCTACAAGAAAGTGATATGAATTTACTAAATAATGAGATATCTTATTTATCAATAAAGTACAGAAATTGAAATGAATAAAAGTACAATGATCTCTTCTGAAAATAATGTCACATAGTGTAGAAATCGTATTACGTAGCATTTTTATGATTTTATTCAAAACACAACGGGTGTTGTATCAGACCTGATTAAAATGTTTGTGAATCCAAAGACGGATTCTCCTTAGATTTGGTTTATCTACAGGTTCACGTTGGTGTTGAGATGTATCTTCGATACTGCCGTCTGTAGATTCGTCTAGATCTAGCCTACAACAGTTAGTTTCACGGAAGGTCTGGATAACGACTCCCAATAAGACAACTATAAGAAGACACCCGAGACCTGTGCCAATAATAACACCATGGCATCTAACCTAAAAAAATAAAGAATTTCCCTTATTGTATCATGTAGGCGAAAAGGGATCCTTATTGCGTGAACCCCTGAGGGTTCACGCATATTTATTAGTTAAAAATATGGTCTATGGAGGAATATTCGGAAACGTTCTTTTTGTTCATTCGGAACATTTTTTCTTCTTATCTGTATTAGCATCCTGCAATTAAGAGCACCTCCATACGGGGTATTCAATATATTTAAAACATGGCAATAAAGAACTTTACACTGATTGCTTACTCACTTATATGCTATATGATAATAAAATATATAGCTGAAAATCTATATAGAAAAAAAACGAAATAGCTTTCCATACGTATAATTTTTAAAGAGTAATAATGATTCAAAACATGGACACATGTACCTCAGTCTTCCAAACATTCATAAAATTCATTTAGAAATAATTAATGAGGCATTGCGAACTGGTCAACTAGTATGATACAATGTACATTAATTAATGTTCCTTATGACCGATCATCAATAGGTGTTACTCTCCCACGACTCGGAGATGGATTGAGATTGAGAAATTATTTGACCTAATGTAGCAGAGCGATTTTTATGATCATTTTATATATTGTAAAAATCATCTATTTAATTACTCTATTTAATTACTACATGTATATTTATTATAAAGCTTAATTACATATTTTGAATATTGTATATTCAGTTTAAATTATTACTTGCAAACCTTACTTTTATGTATAGTAATATTCACGTTATTTTCTATGAATGAGGGTTTGGATGGGGTTAAATGATTAAAGAATAATGCCCTTAAAAAATGAAGATTAGAGAATAACGGGCAAAAAAAATGAAGATTAGAGAAAAAAGGGGTTAATTTTTTGAAGATTAGAGAAAAAAGGGGTTAATTTCTTAAAGATTAGAGAAAAAAGGGGTGAAAATTAAATGTTTACAGAATAACATACAATATATACATCATTGAACGCCATGAATGATCATAAGAATGCATGACAAATGCGACTATACATGTTACCTATAGGATACAGAGGCATGATGATTAATTTAATGTTGAAGGAGGAGAAGCGACACACAAAATGAGGTCTTCTCGTTTGATAGTATAGATTATTTATATCTTTCACGTAAATGATATTCTAGTAAAGTTTCTATTTTGTTTTGTAACGTTCTCCTCATATCGCATGTATGTAACACAAGTACACGAGATGTACAAGAGAGTATTTTATTACGCTATAAGTATATGATTTCATAATCTACGGTTTATTTGCCACGGTAGAATTGTATTGTTAATTTGCGTACATCACTATTTGATTATTGTCATGAATAGTCTATATTTTATAAATGACTCCTTATTAAGTAAAAGACGGAAAAGTGTTTCCATTTATATAAAGTAATAGTATTGTATCGTATAGTTTTTATAAAGTACAAATATGAATGAGTAAAGAATATTTGTTACGTTGTATATTTTTATAATTAGAGTCCGAGTATTTATGTTCGTATTTTGGTTTCAGGACTCCATGTAATGTAATTATATAGGACACATGATTGTGTGATGTGTATATGATGTGCCATTAACTTTATCAGTACAACTCACTCCACAAGACAAGTGGTAAGAGTATATTTGTTTATAGTTTAGCATTGTTTATATTGTATGGTTAACATGAGTTACCTCCCGTTAGTTTGTAGATTTTAATAAATCAATAATATTGACATCATAAGTCTTTATGATTATTATATTTGCAACTTTATGATTGTTGTATGATATTATGTAGTTAATTATTATACGTATTATATATTTTAATGAAGTCATTATTAATAAATGTAGATGTATACCGTTTGTAATTTAAGGTAAACCAGTATTGAATACAACTATACAGATACACGATAATTTCACATCGCTATCCGACTTAGTGTATAGACAAAGGTCAAACATTTGTTAAAATACACGTGACACCCGATGTCAATTTCATTGAATGTAAACATTGAACATTTTCTACTTGCAATACATTTTACTTGCTACTTAGTTAATAACAGTTAAAGGTATTATTTATAATATTTCTGTACTATATAACCTGTGATATTCGTAAAAGTATATATATGTATGTTATATGAAATAGCTTGTTATTTATATATGTTGTATTGCTATTTCAGACTTGTTTTATATACTGGTACAATAAATCATCAGAACCTTTAGCTCTCGTTAGTTGTTATTCAACACATAGAAAACAACCTACTATAACAGCATTATTGAAGAGGCATAACTTTAGAATTGAATTCTAGATACAACGGATTTCATTAATAAAATAAAGTTACACACAAGATAAAAAGGGAATGCTTTCTTATTGCCCATGATGTAACGTAAATGTACACAAATATGATCATTGTTAATTTAAAAGAAACGATTATCAATGCAGTAGAATTAATTGATGCACAAGAATATCCTTTAAAGATTCCCAACAAAAAAGGTTTAACTGCATTTGTTAAATTATTTCTAAGAAACAATGAATTTGGGTTTAATGAACAGTTATACAAACAAGTTATAAGAGCGCCCATGGGTGGTATATGTTCAGCACTATGCACATATATGCATCAAATTAATGGCAATGTTTTAAGCCAAACAACGATAATAAGCAAACAAACAAAAACAGGCTCCTGATTTCGGACAGGTATATTAAGTATACATGTATAAGCAGCAAATTAAATGTATTTGCTGGATCCAAACCCATTTCTTATGTGGAACAGGGTTTTACGGCATGCACAAACAAATGATAAGTAAGTTGCTTTTGTCTTATTGGTAGGAATAAACATTCCATATTCTATGAAGCAAAATAATCGTGTGGAGCAGTGTTGATGAAATTGGAGCCGAAATCAATGAATATGAATAAAACTGCCATCATTTGTGTTTTATTTACATTCTAAATAATAATTTTGTAATAAATGAAGAACAAACCTTTCAAAATACTTTCAAAGGCTGCAAAAAAATCCAGAGTTTCTACATCAGGTATGTATTTATGCATACACGTGATGTACCAACTTTGGTGACCGTTACCATGGAAACGAGTCTGGTGACATACTATTTTTAACCCAAATTTTTATAGAGGCCATTGCATAGTATATGTATGCAAATTTCAAGAAAAATTCAATGGTGAAAAAAAAATTGCTATATCTGTAGGGATCCACTTTAATCCCGCTGCAAATGTTTGCACCTGTCCTTAGTCAGGAATCTGATGGACAGTAGTTGTCGTCTGTTTATGTAGTTCATACGTGTTTCTCGTTTCTCGTTTTTATATAGAACGTTAGTTTTCCCATTAGAATGGTTTTATACTAGTATTTTTTTGGGCCCTTTATAGCTTGCTGTTCGGTGTGAGCCAAAGCTCTGTGTTAAAATGCCGTACCTTGACCTATAATGGTTTACTTTTATAAATTATTACTTGGATGGAGACTTGTCTCATTGGCACTCATACCGCATCTGCCTATATCTATCTAATATGGGTTTTTTTTTCACAGAAAAGTAAATAAAATGGCTGTTGGACTTAGGTGAAATATTACCTCTACCAATAAGAACCCTATAGAAGTGTCATCCATTGGTAGTAGTTTGACCTTTCACGTTGGTAAAAATTAATATCGAAATAAAAACATTAATTATCTCCTCACTTTATATTTAACACCACTCTCAACATACCCAAATTGTCCTGATTTACAATAAAAAGAAAATATTATCCTCCACACAGATGATAATGAAAACACTGAGGTATAATTTACAATTCAGTTGAAATAAGATTTGCATAAAAAAAAAGTTCTAAGGTTCACGTTTTGACGTTTTTTTCAAAAAAAGCAACTTGTTTTGATTTATATATATAAATGTATAGACACTTTATGAAATTATGAAGGCATACTCATTGAGAACTATAAGCATGTATGGTTTGATTGAAAGTAAATTGTGTTAATAACATTCTTTTTCTTAACTGAAAATGACTTACGACGAAATGTAACGATTATTTTGAATTTTCGGTTGCACCCAAAAGACTGAGGATCGCTTGAAAATGTATCATCAAGTCCACAGGTGCTTGGCCTGGGCATGACTGATGCAGGATTTTTATCTATATAGAAACTATTGTTACTATTGTTACTGGTATTTTCATGTGGATAAGAGCAGAAACACACAAAATAAGTGAAAATAAGTTTACACATCAAAAGGGGTACATGCCCCAAGGACCTGGTGTCCAACACCTCTTCAAACAAATTGGGAACGAAGGAAAATATTTGAATTACTTTAATGCTAGCACCTGTTTGTTAATTTCATTCGCCACGGCACTGCGCAATGGTACGGGAAAGAACTTTGACGAGGGTCATTCTTATTACCCAAAAATTAAAAATTTCCTTTCAAACGCGAAGAGACAAAAGAATAATTTGTGACCGTTAGTTTCTGGTTTGTACCTCTCATAAATCGTTGGTTTTGATTGTAGGTAGAATAAACAGTTTGTATCGAAGATATGCGACCTGTAAGCAGCAACCATTTGATTTTCTGGGGGGGGGGCTATGGTTTTTTTTGGAAAAAAAAGTTTGTTTCCAGTTTTTGGAGAAAAAAATAATTTGTTTTTGATTCTGAGAAAAAAAAATTGTTTGTTTCACCCTCAGCTGCCACTATATGTAATGCTAAAATTGAAAGAAAAAAATCAAATGGTTGCTGCCTAACCACTCTATAATCTCATTTTTCAATTTTCATCCTAACAAGGTTTCATTAACTTATTTTAGTGTTTCATGATAAGAATATCAAAATATTTCCGATGGACGCCAAGTAAAGTGTATAAGTATATATGTTATACCTTGAAGAACTGTCATTTCCTTCACCACTCACAAATTGACCTGGAAAAAAGTTGCTAATATAGTTTAAATATTCTAAAATTTTATTGAAAATGTTGCTACTATATAAAGATTCCTTGTATTGTTTATTGTTATTATTAATCTTCGTTGAATGTGTCGTTAGGGTGCTGCCTCATTGGTGTATTACTTTCAAATAATCGTGTAATTTGTCGTTGGGTTGTTGTCTCATTGATCTATACATCGGTTCTTCGTTTTTAAAATGTGTCGTTGGATTGCTGTCTCATTAATTTGTCATTGGTTTGTTGTCATTTTGTTATATACCCCAGATCTCTGTTTATTCATCAGAATTGCCATAGAATAGAAAAAAATTAGAAAAGAATAGAATATTTTTATTTCCCAAATTACAGGGCCCACGAAGGGCATACAATCAGATACAATTAATTGACATAATTATATATAACATGATTCAATAAATTAAATATCTTGGTAGAACCGGTGACTTGAAGTATGTAAAATACACTTACCAACTAATTCATAGCAAATTAAAACAAGCACGATTTTAGATCCAACTATTGTATAAGATCCAACTATTGTATACATTGCAGATAAATGATCCAAAATATATTAATCTTAATAAATACATGATTGCATTATTAGCAATTCACTGTGCATAGCGTGTCCATATAGACAAAAGAATCAGCCATTTTACAAATGTATACACTATTAAATTAAGTTATATTGTTTAAGTACACATGTATAACCTTTCATTTTGATTAATAATACTTTCAGTATTTCAAATGAACAGTCACAGATTGGTTGTCAATAAAAAAACAATGATATTAACATGTAGTCCTCATATGCATCATATACTATAAATATTTGCAACTGGACGTTAAGAGGCCAAGTCAGTAAGCACTTAGCTTCATAAGGAATGTGATTTTTTTTAATTCACATAAAAACTATGCTAAATCATAGGAAATATAACCTAAAAAACATTTTTTACCATATTTGTGCAAATATCGTACTTAAACTGTTTCCATAGTAACGAAGCTCATATAGCATGCTATATAGTCTATAATTTTGGGAAAATCATCAAAAATATGGCATTTTAGCATGTCAAAACAACAAAGAAACTGTAGATAATATTTATTTTCAATAATTCCCATAAGGATATGATCAATTATAACAAATAACAATATGTCAGTTGTAACTTTATATATTATTTTGTAGTTGCTATGGTAACTTGAAGAAAACATGTGTTTTCGGTTAAAAATCAAGAAAAATGCGTTACAATTGTTCAAGTCCCCTGCTTAAAAACGCAACAGAGCTGACTTTTCTAAATCACATTTTCTTGAAGCAAATTAACTGTACTATCAACTTATCGAATAAAATTTGGTAGCCCATGATCTAAAAGAAAAAAAAATTTAACAAAAAATTTCCATTTTTTGGGTAATTTCACAAATTGATCAGGAAATATTTGGATACAATGTGATGACCAACAATATTTTTTTTTTCATTTTAGTAAACATTTTAAATGGAAAACATAACAGGGTCAAAGAACAATTTGATAACAGTCATTTTCACAAGTAAAAAAAGCCCATAGCAACCGGATTTACACCATAGCAACATTAAAAACTACCTTTGAACCAGGCCTATGTTGCTTAAATTTTAATTTCTGGTCATGTTCAAATGTTTTATCATGTATCTAGAAAGTATTTACAAGCAACATTGAATTACAACAATACTATAAAAAAAAATATGACCCAACAGCCCTTTTAGCCATAACAACTATTCCATTTCAACATAATTGGTGTTCAGTAAAAGAAGTTTTTTAGTAAAAAATCACATTTTTTTTTTACATAGCAAGGTATGATAATTGTTTAAAAAAAATATATACATGCAATGTCAGAAGATAACATCTGCACTGAAAGCAGCAAAAATGAAATACTAAGCAACATTTAAATTACCTTAACAACAGGGTAAAGTTTTTGCTAAAATTTTCAATCTTTTAATGACACTTTGGAATTGCACCATTTTTTTTTATAATAATATTAAACAAGGTGTTCACATTTAATCCTGTATTCCATTAACAGTAAACACAATCAATAACAACCTGCACATCTTTCTTCAACACGGTTAGCTGTGAAAGTCCATACTTTATCAATCATTGTCAGCACAGAAGGTACACATTATCTCAATTAACTTTTTTGATATTCACAAAACCATACTAAAATTTACAAACACGAGATTGTACCACTTTCTTTTAAAAATCAAGACAAAATAAGCCATGGCATGTGTTCATTGCACAAAAATGTATTTGTTTTACCAAAACCAGCTTGATCACACATCAAATTACATAAATACCTTAAAATTGCATCATCAGATGATACTATATAATAGCATCAGTTTTACATCAATTGGGACTTAATGTTGTTTCTGCTTAGTTCATTCACAATTTATGTAAATGGTTTAGATCTTCATATATTTAGTAAACTCATGTCTATTGTTGAAGGCTGTATTATTCCGTTTTTGTATTCATAATAATAGTGGGAGTGAATTAGCTTTGTATTAAATATATTTAAGGGCAGGTAATTTTTTTACAGATAGTTGATCAGGTTTTTGGTCAATTCATCATCTACTAATTATTCAACTGAACATTTTCTAAAATTGCAATTTTAACCTCAGTGATAATTACATCAGATATTTGTTAGATATCTTTCCATGAAGAAGTGAAATAATGCTATATAGGTCTATTTTTGGTTAAATATATATATATAAGGGTATGATTTTTTTAATATTCAAAATACATGTATAGGAAAAGGCTGTGGTACTGGATATTTTGATGTCGGATCTAGAGTTTTTCACAAAAAAGATGAAAGTTTCAAATCAGATATTTGCTACTTGATGTTAAACTTACATCAAACAAACTAAAGTATTATTTTTTAAGCATTTATAGAGAAGATTTTTTTTAATTTAAACTACATGTATCAATCAGATCAGAGGTATTGGGAAAAGACCAAAAATGTTAAATGTTTACTGTACAGTATTTGCTAATACAGTTAGCTGAGACATCTCAGTTCTTGATTCTTCTGCTATCATATCACAATCGTCATAAACAGTATTTGATGCTTGTCTTTTTTTTAGTGAAAGCCTGCTAAAAAAACTAGCAATTTGAGAAGGAGAAAGAAAGTGTTCAAGTTGAAATTTCCGGATGCCCTTACTGTTCTTTACATGTCTCATCTCTTTTGCCACATCATCTGGGTCACACTTATATCCAGTAGATTCACCAAACTGAAATTTCTCTGTCATGTATTCTATTTGCTCTTTTGAAAATCTCTTTACCTCTCGCTTATTCTTTAATGCCCATCCTTTCTTTAATGTAGATTCTGCTTGTAATGCATGTGTTGTACCAGAATGAAGTACTTTTTCAGCAGAACTTTTGCTTTCCATTAAAGAAGCATGTGTGATTTGTGTACGCTCCTTTATATTCAAATTATTCTTAGGGAAGGTATGTTTACCTCTGTCGAGGTGGTTACATAATTGTCCATATTTCAAAAATGTTGCAATGCAACCGTCTTCAGGACATGTAAATACATTACTACAAATGTTGTCTTCTTCTTCAAGCTCTTCATTTCTAGTTACAGGTACTGGAATGCTTGTATTCAAGGATGATTGAGCAATGATTCTCCATATCACAGTACTTTCACATTTTTTAACAAGAGATGGAATTTCATTTAAAGATTTGGAAGAGAAAACTTTGCCAATGCCAATTTCGAATTGCTTCCAAGCTGTAATTTCATTGTTTGAAAAGAAAAAATTGTACAGAAAACTTATATTTTCAATCTTGGATGTTTTTGAAATTTTGATGGGACTAGGTGGCAATGCAACAACTACTTTAACATTTTTCATTGTTTTTTCTACAGCTGACTTGAATTCTATAGCTGTTATTACATTATTGCCTTCATTTACATATCTTCTTATGCATGCTTTGACATGGGCAGCCTTTCTGTCACAAATTGACTTTCCACCTTGTGGATCAGAAAAGTCCATCCTATTTACTTTTATATTGTACAGATTGTCATTCAGAGCAGTGACTGACAATATGCCATATGATGAATGGTAACATCCAGCATTGTCCGATCTTAAATACAGAGTGTCAACATTGTTGTTAGTGGAATTGACATGGTGTAGTAGGTCTTTCAATATAGCATTGGAAGTGACAGCATCTTGCGTAGCAGTATCAAAGATGTGCAGAACTGTCAAACTGTTTTTTCCTTCTTTTTCTTGGAATGTTATGACACTGACATGCCAGGAAAGACCACGTTTGGCAAACCAATTAGACTGAGATTCTCTGAAAAATAAATTTACTTTGAAAAACAAAAAAATAGCACAAACACAGGTGTTCAAGTAAAATATGTATGTTAAGGTGCCTTCAACAATAAAAAAAAAAATTGTGCTAGCATATTTATAGGTGGGGTTGAGCACACACAAAACTGTAAAACACATGTTTTTGTGCCTGTCCAAGAATGAGAACCTGTAATCCAGTGAACTAAGATTGGGTTGCTGTCTGCTATTTTTTCTCTTTTATTATGTGTACATGTTAGTTTTCTCTGTTGCATTGTTTTTCATATTGTCATACCAGCCCTTTTCTAGCTTACAATACATTATAGATTATGTCCATTGTTGAAGGCTGTAACCTGTATCTGTAAGCATCTTTGTCCTTTTGATCTAATTTGGATAGTATTTAATCACATCTCCTTATTTTTAAACAGAATGTGTGAAAAGTATTGATGTTCAAATGCAGAAACTAAGAATATAGACATACACAAAGGCTAGTCATTTTCTATCTAGACAGAACACTATAAAATCTTTATGACCAACTCACATTTTTTGGTCAGATTGTAGATTGTATAATGAAACTATGTATGCATCTATAACTTGTTGGACTGATTATCTAAATATTGATGTAATTGTTACATAAAATATGGCAATTATAGTTGTAGAAGAAATGTGAAAATATAGTCTATATCATGTGGCTAAAAAAGTATTTGCAAACAGGAAGTAGTTATATGGCAGTTCCACATTTACAACTCTTCATTGTCAAGTTGCAGACCAAATATGAATTCATTTAAAATACATTTAATTTAATAAAACACACATATATATATATATAAAACATGTATATACCTATACTGTAATGGAAGAAATTTCATTGCCCAGTCTCTTTCAATTAAAGCTTCATTTGGTTGCAATGTGTCTAAAACTTTCCCCCTTGCCCTGTCTTGGTTGACAGATCTCACAATGTGTTTCTTCCACTCTATAATTGTTTTAATACCCTGTAATTAAATAAATAAAAATGTGTCAAAGTCTCAAAATAGCCAGGTTGCAAAATATATGACTTATCAATGTAGAATGTTTACTATGTAACTGCAATTACATCAAATATAAAAAAAGAAGATGTGGTATGATTGCTCATGAGACAACAACTAACCACGAAAGATCAAAATGACACAAACATTAACAACTATAGGTCACGGTACGGCCTTCAACAATGAGCAAAGCCCATACCCAATAGTCAGCTATAAGTTTTACAATTTACTGAAAAGTTACCTCTCAAATCTGGACAAATAAGAAAAAAAACCTCAAACAATTCCTTAATATCAGGCAAACAATTTCATCATAAGTGCAGTCTTCCTTTTAAGTTTAAGGGATCTAGGTAGAAAACTCTAGTAGTTGGCTACACAAAATTTGTACTCTCTTTCACAAATTTTGCTGAACAAAGTTCCAAACTCTTAATGAATGAAAAATCATTTAATGCTGCTATTCGGGATTGTGATTATGATTAAAATTGTGTACATGATATGGGCATGTGCAAAAGTCTTTAGTAGTTGGGGCTTATTATTTTGAACATTTATCATGTTTTTTTGCTACATTTTTAAATGTATCCTAGTGCATGTAGTGTGTAGACACTGTCCAATATAAAAAAACAAAACAAATAGTGCCCTTTATAATGTTGAATAAATACCTGTACAATAATGTATTTTGTGTCATCTTGTTGTTCTTGGTTTGTATATGTTATGCTATCTGCAGCATCCTCTATCAATTTCAAAGTTGTGGTCAGAGCTTCACAGTCATTACAAGAAAGATGATGGGTATGTGTACATTTACTACAGAAACTGTTTTCTTCAGATGACAGGCCAAATCTGCCACAATGATCAGGAACTTCTGAGTCCAAACTAACATGTAACTGAAAAACAAAAAATATACTGTAAGCTATACCTTTAAAGAAAGTAAAGCAGTACGAAACAGAAAGTTTAAAAAAAGCCTCACTTTTGAAGGACGTACAGTGACATACACATGATACAAATGTAATTGTTTGTGTCAGTCTTCACTTGAGGAGAGTTGTCTCATTGGTAATCCTACCACATCTTCATTTTTTATATTTCGTATACACAAATACAACAATTTCTTATATTTTGGTATGCACAAAGAAATATGATAAAAATATCAACCAGATTCTCAAATTATTTACTAAATAATTACTGACAAATCATTAATTAGCTGAGTGTCATATAATTTGTTTTTATTGAAACATACATTGTACCAGTCCTTTATTTATAGTAAAAGTTTGACTGCATTTAAAAATAATTTACAATTATGACATATATACAACATTTGAACGAGATCCATCAAGAAATGAAGGTTATTAATACAAAAACCTATCTGGTCAAAACAAAATGGTTGAAGACAAGTGGTCTGACAGACAGGTCAAAATTATGTTGATGATGATCACTATTTGTAATTCACCAATCTTTTACCCTTTTCTGAAACAATAGTGTAACATTACAAATAGAAAGGGTTCATAATATAGAAATACCTTGTAGTGCAGTTTTAAATACTGCTTCCCTTCCATGAGCTGCTTGCTGATCTTTTCTGCCCATTCTTGTCCTTTACCTCCTTTTCCTAATGTCATTACCACACTTTTCAGGTTATCGAAAGCCTGGCTACCATCAGCAGCAAAATTGTCTAAACCTTTCATGGACTTTCTCACATTAGGCTCAATGGCTTCAAGCAGTCTCATGTAAGTCCTTTCAGATAGAATATCAGCGTTCTGGGTTTCTTCACAATACTTTAAATACAGTGTTACTGTTCTTGTACGCACACTATTTAGAATAATCTTAGGAACTTTGAGTGTAATACCAGATGAGATTTTATAAGTGCATTCTCCAAATGGTGAATCAGTCATTATAGCTGGTGAAAGTATGAACTCTAAAAAGTTTTCTATCTGTTGAATAGTAGCCTTTTCTCTAAATTGTTTTTTCTGTAAAACTGGCTTGCCAACACCAACAACCTCAGCATGTTTACGAGCAGATGAAAATTTGTATCTTGATAAATCTGGAATATAGTCTTTGAGTTGATTGTAACTGTAATCTTGTACTAGAAGAGAGAGAATTTGTCTCTGTGTTCCCCAACTTGACATACTGCTATATGCTTTTGAAAATGACTCAAGAGTCTGATCTTTGTATGCATTAGATTCATATAGAACCTCCTCAAATAGTGATTCCTGTTGTGGAACCAATATACCAAGTACACTGTGCATTATTCTTTTTGCTTTCCTGACATAATCATTTTTTGTCCTCTCAGATGCAAGATCAAAGTCAACAGTTAACGTTTTTTTCACAGGACTTATATCTACTGTTTCCAGAAAAGAATTCAGTGACATTTTCCTTTTTCTTGATGGACTTTCCTGTGAATCTTGCCACTCTGAATATTGAGATGACTGTGAATACACAGATTCAGATATGCAGTCGTCCATGCTGTCCATGCTAAGGCAGTTTGTTTGCAAATTTTCCTGAAACATAGATGTAAATTATTTAATTTCCAATTTCAAACGTATCAAATTCAAAAACAATTTAAGTCAATATATCTGATAGAATTGAATAATAAAAAAAACATACTCAGTGCCTTGCAAACCAATTTGATAATTGCATGTCCCATTAAAGATTAATCAAATAGTTTTGAAGCAGAAAATGTTATCACAACATACAATTTGCTTAAAATATGTGGTTTTGTTTCAAATATATATGATAAACATGATTTAATGGTTTCTTAGTTGAATAAACACTAGAAAACATTGAAAACGAAAATTTTCATTTCATATGGTTGAAGAGTAAGTAAATCAATATCAAAATATACATGTATAAAATTTGCATACCCTACAAATATAAGTACCCATTATGAATTTAAATATACAGTACTATCATTACAGTCTGAACCAATGAGCATATTGTGTAATAAATGAAAAGACAAATGTCATCAATTATTGAAATTGAATTTTTAAAAAGTTAATCAATTAAGAGTTATCTCCGCTTGACTATAAATAAATTAGAGATTTTTTTTGGCATGTCTTTTATTTGAAGCCTAGTTATAAATATGATTGTAATCATTAATTTGATTTCATCTGTTATAAAAATAGAGCCTCTAAAGAGCCTGCGTCACTCAAATAATTCTATGTGCATAATTAGTAATAGACTCTCTCTTACAAACATTGCAACTAGAATAGAATTAATGACATCCATCTTGTATAGTTAGAAATAATAAACAGAGGACAACAAAGAAAAACAAGTACGGATAATGAAGGCCATAGACTAAATAAGCTTACTTGGCCTGTGGGTCAGGTGAGCGAAAAAAGTTATCGAATTATATAACCATGAACAATTTTTCAATAGCAATTTGTTTATACCAGCAAGACACAAGTCTAATATTTCAACTATTGCTGCTTTCTGTATAAATCTCAATCATTTAGGAGACAACCAGGTGTATACAGTTGCAAGCAGTCTACCATCAAATGGTTTATTATAAATAATTATATAGACTACCAAAATGTGATTGAATATGATGACTATTACCTCATCAATCTGTAAAAATGCAGCTTTCTTTGCACCCTGTACTGTCTGTTTGCATTGTGTGACTTCACCATAACCATCAATTTGTGAAATCTGTAAAAGAAAAATACCTTTACAACTATTTTATCATTTTTATTAGTCCCTACTGATGAAGAGTAGGCGACTTTAGGTTTGTCTGTCTATTTGTCTGACAAGTTTTTAACAATTTTTTTCTTCATGCTTGAAGATAATGATTTGATAATTGGTATATATTTGTTTATCATGAGATCAAGTTGGAAATTTTGTTCCAGTCTGATGATTTTGTACAGAGTTAAGTTCCTTTAACTTAGAAAATTTACTAAAATAATGAGTGTTCTGCCTTTTTTTTTTACCCGGTATGGGACTTTCTATTGCCATGCAATAGTCACAGTAATAGTCACATAATGCATGTTACCATATAATATGGTTATCATCAGTTTTACAGGACATAATGTGTGTACCATGTGGAATATAGACATAGAGTAACCTCTTTGGTTTTATGATTACAGGACTACAGAATGTATATATTATACTATTGTTCTTAAAACAATTGTATAAAAGACTTGCCTCTTCTTTTGTTTCTTCCATTATAAATTCAGCATTTGTAGACTCAGAAGCTTCAACATTGCAATTACTATTCATGCTACTTGAAGGCTGAAAAAAGATAACAGAGTGAAAAAGATGAACACACACATTTATCTCATCTTTACAACTTTAAACTGACCATTATTACTTATAGCTGACTAAACGTATAGGTTTTCTCCCTTTTATTACAAACTTGGTAAATGGTCTAATTTGGTAGGTCATATTCATGAAAAGGGAAGGGTATGGAAGTTACAATATAAGTTGAATATCTAATATCATCTGTGAAACGGTTATTGAACTTTGGTGGATAGTTGTCTCATTGGCAAACATACTGCATATTTTTATTTTCATTATGCCATATGTCTATGTAGGTGACATAGAAGGATAATAGAGAAACCAAAGAAGGTCATTGACTGAAATGTCTTACAAAATGGTTTAACTATTATAATAATTGTAAATACTAGTATATAATAAGGGGTGGGTAGATGAATCATTGTCCATTTAATGTTCAAAGTCCATGGGAAAATATTACATGCATATCTAGACGAGAAGAGGTTAGTGGATATTATTATGAATCCTGCTCTGAACTAAATCAACAAATGAAATTCAAATCTTAAGTAAATATAAATTTCAATACTTTAATAAATATTAGCTATCAGCTGAATTATAAATTACAGCTATTTTCCTAATACAAGTAGAGCAAAACTTTGGTTAGCTCGCTTGCTTTGTTTGTATATTGTACAATCATATTAGAATATGATATTTACAGGTTAAACTTTGCCTATACATTTATTGTTATAAGATGTCAATCTTGTCTAAAAATCTTGTATAAACAATTATACAAACAAAGCAAGCAAGCCAACCAAAGTTTTACTTTGCAAGCATTAGGAAATCAGCTGTAAAGGTTTTATCTTAAGCCCTATTGCAATAATGAGTTAAATGAACCTGTCAGTATAGAAATTTTAATGTGCTTCAGTCAGTATCCCATTGTGTCAAACAATTGAAACATGTTCCATTATCACACGTATCTAGTAGGAAATTATATGAAGGAGCAGACGTACAAATCTAATATAGGTGGCATAATTACCAATGCAACCTGAATATCAATCTATTACTCCAGATAAACAGATCTATGTTGCTTCCAATAATCAAAAGTAGGCCAATATTTTTTGGGTGATAATTCTACTTAAAAAGCAATAATGACTTAACAGGAACTGATTTAAAGCAAAAGAGCACAGAACGTTAAATTATTTTTTTTGATAGAAATAGAACATACTGGTAAGAAAATTTTCATATCCTTGTTTTGACTTACATTTGGTTCAACTCTGTTTTCCTTGTCTGCCATTCTTTGAACAAGTTCTTTTCTGCATCTTGAACACACCCCTGTAAAATTGAAATTGAAAATTTAATTGTAGCAAGAAAGCATATTTCAAGACATTCATTTTCATTTAAAAAATAAGAATGATCATATGGCTGATTCACTTCTCCTGGCTCCTTGGGCTAATTTGCTTATAAATGATAGTACAAAACGGGTGGTTCATTTTTTTTTATATGCATGTCCCAAGTTAGGTACATCGTTAGTAGTTTTTGCATGTTTATTCTTTTATGTTCTTAAAAAATTTTCCTGTGGAGATTTTTTTTTGTACAACTTTTATAGACTTGGGATGATGTCTGACATATTGTTGAAATGTGTAATTTGGTGAAGATTGTATGTTTACCTCTAGTCTAGATGTATGTGTTTACATTTGTTATTGGGGGTCTGTCTAATTTAGCTGGGGTACATGTAGCTTATTGTATTCAGTGACACAATTTCT